>NC_072736.1:29289019-29369019 GCF_026930045.1 Uloborus diversus
AAAACTAAATAATAATTGTGGCCTGACAAGAATAACAATTAATGCTAGAAAATTTAATATGACATTACAAATTATTACCAAAAGAAGATGATACTTCTTTGCCTTGCTTTGGCTAGCACTTGTTTTCCATTTGTAGCTGAGTTATTTCTCTTGAATTCCCGAATCGGTTCATTTAAAAATTTTCTGTTTCGATTTTTCTAATTTCTGAGTTACGATTTAATTGTGTCATGTTATGCAAATCATCAACAAAATTCTCACGGATATATGGTGGTAGTTTTCTTTTCAGTTGATTGACCATTATTTCCTTTCACTTATCGAATTCTGTAATCTTACTACCATTTTATTCCACTCATGATAAAAATTAAAAATGGTTTAACTAAAAACGCGAAATCTCGCCAAGGCTACTTTGCTAGCACAATACCAAAACTATATAACCCTAAACAAATTTGGCGATACCTTTCAGCTGAGAATAAAAGGAATAAAGTAAATTCTTTCTCGGTTATTCATTTTGTTCTACGATAATATATTCAAGAAAATATTTTGCATACTGTCCATTCCAACTAAATGCTGCTGTAAATTATGGTAAGTTTAATTAATTTAAGATTAAAAAAAAACCCATATTCTTACGAATTCATACAAAACAATAAAATTTTTTACCTTGTATAACGTTATCCAAGTTTGTTAATCCAGTATTTTCGCTTTTACCAAATATTAAGGAAATAATGAAAACTAACATTATTTTGAGAAGCTCGAGAATACTACTAAGTGACGAATTAATTTCTGTAGCTGAAAGCAAACTAAGACACATCGATTGCGTTAATAAATACTCAGAACAAACTGCCTGTGTTGACGTCAACAGACACACGTGGAACGCTTCATTTGCAGTTTTGTAAATCACCGCAAGGTAGCGTATTCGAGCGCTGGAGTTCCGAATTCTATATCAACACTTCAACGTTTTCTTATCGAATAGTATTTGTTCAATTTATGTTTTGTGAATAACAAATAATTTTTGTAAATAACCCCGACTCAAAAACTAAATAGACAAAACACTCAGTAACAACTGTACAGAAAACCAACTATTTGCACTTACCTAAAATTCTTTTTAAAATACTTTTCTATTTTTGTGCAGTTTGCAGACAGTGACTAAAAGAAACAAAAATATTTAAATTACTTCCTTCTCAATTTTTTACACTTCAGCATAAAATATCGATTATTGTAATAATAGTTCCTAAATTCTAAACAAAGGTATTATTTCGCAAAAAAAAAAAAAAATTAAAAAGTTAGTTTAATAGCAAAAGTAAACATTATCACAGCCATCTTAACACAAGGCCTGCGCGCTCATTCAACATGGCCGCCCGTGAAGGCGGTTTGTTTACATCTCATAATAGCTCTACCGTGAATAAAAATTTAGATTTTTTTTATAATCCATTAAAAGAAACAGTTAATTTTTACATGAAATACTCCAATACATCTCTAAATTAAAAATTTATATCGTTCGAGTTTTAGTATCGACACAAATACTTCTTAAATAGTAAACTAAATTAAAATTCGTGCATGACACATTAAATATTATATTCGCAATAAATACATAGATAATGAATAAAAATGAAAATTTTAATGGGTAAAAAGAAAATACACTTCAACTTCAAATCATAATGCAAAAGAAAGTACGAAATAAATTTTGCTTACTGTAAATTGTAAAATGATTAAGACAGACAGGGAAGATAAACGGGAAGTGCATATTTCTTATTCATAAACTAATAAATATTTTGCATTTTTCACACGAATGATTTAGAGTAGTATTGATTTCCTTTGATAAAAATACAGACAAATGAAAAAAAATAAATAAGATGGAATAAAATAAACCAATATTTAGCCATATTTCTAACTGTTACAAACAAAAGAAACAGCATACATTGAGAAAAAAAATCACTCCAATACCCAATAATAATTACAAAACATTTGAACAATTGAAACAAAATAAACAATTGGTATAAAAGGACAATACTGATGCATATATTTCAGAGTAAAAAATATAATTAGATTTATCATGAGTTATCTGTGAGTTTTTTTTTTTTTTTTTTTGGAGAAGTTATTCAACAGTATGTTATAAATCGTTTGCATAATATTTCTCAAAATCAAGAAAATGGTGTGAGAGCTAAGCTTGTAATGGTCATGTACCACATTTCTAATGCATGGCTTGCTAATAGTTGTTAAAAGCTTTAATTCATATTCATTTGCTATGAATTCCTCCAAAAAAAAAAAAAAAAAAACACAACATTTTAAAATACATTTATACAAATAGAAGCTGGGTTTAAAAGAAAAAGTTGGTGTTTTTCAAAAGTCACGATTTCCTGTATCTATTAAACTGCACTCTTCAGAGAATTCATATTAAAAAGCTCCTTGAAATTTTAGTTACAAAAAATAATCACTTACCAAAGTGAGGGCAAAAAGCTTCGTCATTAAAATCGAAAGTAATAAACGTGTATTACATGAAAAAAACATAAATAAAAATGTGTACCTTTCAGTAATAGAGTACAGTACCTTACAGAAATAGAAACTGCTTCAAAAGTTAAAACAGTTGCTCTTTTTAATGAACCGCGATCTAATGTGTATATTAAACAGCACTCTACAGTCAATTCATGTTAAAAAGTTCCTTGAAACAATAGTTACAAAAAATAATCATTACACAAATTGAGGGCAAAAAAGCTTCGTCATTAAAATTCAAAGTGATAAAAATATGTAGCATGAGAAAACGTACATAAAAATTCGTCCCTTACAAGTAAAAAATCCTTAAAATATTATTTAACAAATACAGTAAAACTCCTCTAATACGGACACTAATAAGACAAAAATTTTTGTTCGCAATAGAGGGGTGTCCGCATGACAGAGGTTTAATAATGCCTTTTAATTTTACCTTACAATTGAGGAATTAAATACTGTCCACATAGGAGAGGTATCCGTTAGGAGGGATTTTACTGTATTTATTTTTATTATCAATTCTGCTTAAAAATAACCATTGGTAACCACTTACCTTCTTAACATTTTTTAATCCAACAATAGTAGCTTCAAACATATTTGGAGATGTTAAACATTTGATACGTTAAATTTTCACCACCAAAGTATCCCAACGGCTTATAATGTAAACTTGACGAAACGTAACGATTTAGCACAGTCACAAATACAAAGAACAAAAAAGAAATCATTTCAAGTCTCCATAAAGACAGTTGATAACGTATTCACACATTTGTAATAAATATTACTTTGCTATTTCATACTAAAGTTGTGAGATGAAATACCATATTGCATCCGCAACGAGCAGCTACTTGAAGTTCACAACACTGTTTGAACTAAAGGGATTTTCCCGCTCAACGCCTGCTTGAGGTCACGTGACATCGATTGCGCAATACAGCGCGTAGGCCTGATATATAGAAGGCTGTGACATTATTCTGAATGACGAGAGAAGTGCAAAGCTCAAAATCTTGTGCATATGTAGCAAGAAAGAAAACTTGGGGGACCCCCCCCCCCAAAAAAAAAAACACACTGTGCAGCAACAAAAGTATCAAATGCTTCTGAAGCTATTCCGGCTGATTCTTTTGCAAATTGACCCCTGAATCCGAATATGATCTCCGTTTTACACATACACGTACCGATTTTTGTAAAAAAGCCCCCCAATTTTTTTTCCTTAGTTTTAGATCGATTATTTTGCTTTGGGGGGAGAAAGGAGTAGTGTATTAATTGCTAACATTGTTTTGGAGGGCAAGAAATGCTCAATGTTCAAAATCGTGAACATGCTCCATGTATATATATAATGCTCCTTTCCTTTTTGCTACATATGCACAAGATTTTGAGCTTTGCACGTCACCAGTCATTCAGAATAATGTTTACGGTTATTGTAATGCTCTTTTCCCCCTCCAAATTAAAAAAAGGCTCTGAATCAGAGGCGGGGGGAGGTTCTAAAAAGGGGGCGTGATGGGGGGAGGTGGTCGCATTTGAAAAAAAAGGGGTCATTTTACATAAGAATCAGCCAGAAAAATTTTTTTTTTGAATGAAGACCTGCGATTCAACTCGTATACAACGTGCGACATTCACAAAATAGCGTTTTTTTTTTTTATTATTATTATTTTTTTTTTTACATCGCGAAAATTTTTTCGGACATGGGAGTCATAGAAGCGCATCTTGTACTCTCATTCTGCACCGAATTTTTTTTAAAAACATCCTCTTTAAAAAAGCTAAATACAAAGATCGTTTTTCGTGATTTTTCTAATATTTGGGGGGGGGGGGTATACCCCCAAGTCCCCCCTTTTTCTATCGGTGTCCCTGATCTTGAACTTCCTAGAATGGTATCCACTGAAAGTTATCCATTCGAAGTTAGGAAGGACTTTTGAGGTTATTGATAATAAAAACTTCTGTTTTCACCCTCAAATTTTACATTTTCAAAGATACTGAGCGGGGCACAAATTATTCGAAAGTATTCAGATATGTTTAAATCTAAGTAGAGAAAGAAGAACATCCATCGCAACCTCTATGCAGGGACGGATACAAGGGGAGAGTCATGGGGGTCTTGACTCCCCCCTCCCCCTCCAAACCATGGACTACGTTAGTCGTCCCACAGTTTGTTCAAACGCTCAATAAAAAAAATGTAAACGATTTCGGTAATATTTTCAGAAATTTTTCAAATACCACTTCTTTTCTTTGCTTACGAAATTAATTAGCATATTTCACGCCCTAATCTGTACTTTTTCCTGGCCGAATTGGTGCTTTTTATTGACATTTGACACCTAAGCAGTTTCAGAAATTGTCTTACCCAAAATCGTAGGTTCGCTCATAGCATGGAGGAGGGGGGGGGGAGAGGGAGGCGTCATTCTTCAGCATGATTCTTCCTAAAATTGTAGGCTGTATCTGCCCCAGCCTCTAAATATCGAGCAATAATCATAACCCTTTTTAATAAGAACAGAGTTGTTGGGAATAACATTTATAACTTCTAGTGCCATTTGATTTCAAAAGACTGGCAGTCCTATTTCATGTTCACTTGTAAAGAGATTTAAATGAAAAATCAGAGATAACCCTTTGCTTCCTGTAGCGATAAATCTATTATATCGCTAATGTGCTAACATTTTACATTCTAACCCGAAACTGCAATAATAAAACTATATGAAACGTTCAGAAATTAGCAGTGTTTTTCATTATCGGCATTTTTTTCACTGAGTCTCAAATTTTTATATTCATTCTAAACACAAAACTACTCATGCATACACAGAACAAAACATTAGGAAGTGCAACAAACTTCTCCTATAAATTTTGAGCAAAAGTTGTGTAGTGCTCGAATGTACCTTTGAGATGAATTCGACAAGCCTATAAATATTTTGTGCTAAATTATTGAAAAGCTTTTTCTTGTAAAGTTGTAAAATGATTTCCTTTAACTAGTTTCAGCAAAATTTGTTAAGAAATTTCGATAAAATAATAAATGAATTTGAACTTGGACATTATGTTGTAGGGGAAAAGGAATTCTTCGCTGGGACGACACTCCAAAGTTAGTTCTACAGAATACAACGCTTTAGTGAGATACTTATGAAGCTAAGAGGAGTTAAGTGCTTTGCGGGCTAACTGAAAATTAGCTTACAAAATTAATACAGTAACTGAAAGCATTTCCGGTTGAAGACCACGACCATAAATGGGAGTTGAAAGTAAACCGCCCGTTTCCTTGTACATAGTATAAAAAATATTGTAGGGTAGACCGGGACACGTTTACGCAGTGACCTTTTTTCAAAACGAATATTAACTGGAGAGCTAACAGTCATAAGAGATTGAGTTGAACGTTTTGAAGTTTATTGTTACTTAGTTAAGAAAGAACGAATATATAAAAACGAGTTTTCCAACCATACCAAGCTCGAAGCTTTAAAACGCATTGTGTAGAAAAAGCGGTTCAAAAAATGAATTAAAAATTAATGTTTCACGCTTCCAACAATGAGCTTCAACAATGGAAAAGAGATAAAATTAAAATTTTTGAGTTTCGCTAACTAAAAAACGCTTATAACTTTTTTCTAATGGATTTAGTTTATTGTACTTTGGGCGCCCTGACAATTTCTTCGTTAGGAGTATTTTTTAAAGACCATTCCAACCATATCAAATTCTAAAAAAATGGACCATCCGTTCGCGTAGAAAGAGCCCTTAGGACGAAAATGCGTTTTTAATTAATATTTCCGTTGGTGTTCGATTTCAAAAATTTTTGTTAATGACACTAAAACTCGGCAATAGCTACTGAAGAAAAAAAGAATGAAGGAAATCGGTTCTCAAACAGAAGAGAAATCGGTATCGAAAGAAAACAGCTTGCCTATTAATCTATAAAGATTAGCAACATTTTATCCTGTTTTGAAAATTGTATTTGTACGAACTGAAATGGTATTAATTTTTTTTGCACGTTAAAAAACAAATCAAAACTTGGCGACGGGGCAAGTTTACGCGTTGACGTCTGAGAATCTTTCACGTACGTTCTTATTGTGTCTTACTTTTAAACGGGCCCTGACGCTTTTTTTTTGCTCCGAACTGTCTCAAAAATTTTTAGTATTTTCAGGCTATTTGGTTTTAAAATCACCATTTAATTTTCAATTGAGTATCAAATTCGTATCTTATAGCTTACAATCACGTAGTGCTGTCTTCATGCTCGTTCAACGTTTACCTTACACACCATTCAATCTGTAATAAATTTGCATTATTTTAATGATGATAAGACAATGTTCAAAACACTAACAGAATCACGTTGGGTGTCAAAATAAATATGCGTTTACGCAAACGACTTGAACTCAAAAATAATTTTTTAAACGGTTAAAAACACAAACTGAGCAGCAACCGAATATACCAATTTCGACTCCATTAATAACTGCTTTATAAAACTGCGATGTTTAAAATTTCCTAAGTCAAAACATAGAATTTAGAAAATTAATTGAAAAAAATCCGCGTAAACGTGCTCCGATCTACCCTATTCTCATATTTCGGCATAAGTTTTCATTTTACACATCCCTGAATGAAAGTTTAGCTTTTTTCGTCAGTACTCACGTGCATAGGTACTATAGGGCAAAATGATCCATTTTAAATATCCAAACTTTTGTTCAAATTTGCTTAAGATTAGCAATACATGATTAAAATGCTTTAATTCGTCATAATTATACTTATTGTTTTTTAAAAACGTATCACTCAAAATATTCGTCAAGCAATGCTTTCTTCATCATTAATGATTTTAATATTAGATCGTAGGAAATTGTTACGAGAAAGAAATTTCTGAATACGTTAGAGAACACCAGAAAAAAAAGCGCCTATAAAAAATATAAAAAAGTTGATCCAGCGTAGGAAAATTTCTGCGTCTTTCTGAGAAGCGACGTATTATTCAGTGCAGGAACGAAACTAAAAATAAGTAAGTTTGAATGGATCAATGGCTTTCAGAAAACTTTCTCCACTAACAGAAATTCTGTTGAAGATTTCCGGTGATGATGAGTGAGGCGAGAGGGGATTTTTTTTTGAAGGATTGAAACTATTGTCAATTTTTTTATGAAGAAAGTTCATATAATGAAACTAATTCTAACATCGTATGTTATTGTAATGGATATAAAAAGGACGAAAAATATTGTTATGAGTATGTTATACTTCAAAAAATTTAAGTGTCGACACAGTTCTAGCGAAAACACAGGAAATTGTCTTACAAATATGTACAATGAAGTCGTTAACAATTGCTAAAATATCCACAATAATTAAAATATTAGGCAATAAATCACCTAAAAATACCTTAACACATAATCGTTTTTTTGTGCCGATTGCTAACGACCTGAAAAATTACATAGAAACATGTTAAAGAAATATGAGTTTCGTATGTAGTACTTGAATAAAATTGTTTATAATAGTTTTTTAACAAAAGAGCAAAAAAGATTTTATTCTTCAAAATTTTGAAAAAAATGTTCGAACCTTTTTTTTTTTTGGGGCAGTAACATATTTTCTTTGGGCAGTAACATATTTTCTTTATTTGTTCAGTTTTTAATAACTTAATAAATTTATTTTTTTATCATTCATCTTTTTCAAATAAATTGATATATTTTGTATTACTTTAGTTTGTTTTTTGAAGCTTTTAAAACAATGCTTGATTTTAGATTATTCAAATATTGTCAATTTAGAAGAACCGTCGCATTATTTTCTGCATGTTTAACTCAATGAATGACGTGTAAAGCGCTTGTTAAATACTTGTATTTAGTTTTTGAGCTGTACTGAAAAGTAAGGGGCCATTCATTAATTACGTAAGGATGATTTTGGCAATATTTGACCCCCCTCCCCCCATGTAAGGGTACGTAAGCTTTTTCAAACTCCTCCCCCCCCCCCCCCATAGTCTTACGTAAGATTCCTTTTCGTTTTTCAAAGCAATAAAGTAACAAAATTTACATCACTGGAATCATTATTAAAGTCACTGAAAAAAAACTTTTTGTGTAAAGACACATTTACTAAAAAGTTGGAATTTGGGCTGAATGTTTTTTCGACATTTTTTTGTATATGATGCGAAACTAATTAAAAATTAAAACATGGCATGCTCAGTGCGTTCACTATTCATTCTTCGTAAAACAAGTAACAAAAAGCTCATGCTAATACGTTTTTCACCTTCCAGACGCAAATGAAATATGATCCCTAGCCAAAGAACTTGAATGTGCGATTTCAAACGTAAAATACAGACTTGGAAAATATTACGTAACAATGGGTTTGACCCCCCCCCCTCCCAAAGTAAGGGTATGTAGAGATTTTTTCAACCCCCCTCCCCCTCGGGACCCTTCGTAATTAATGAATGGCCCCTAACACGCTTCAATGGCAGCATCCTTAAAAAAAAGTAAAATGTTGTATTTAACAGATAACACGTGACTTTCCCATTTTTGCAAAGCACTAAGGCGAGTGATTAGTAGGGTGGTTTGAAAATATCTATTTCCTTACTTCGGAATTGCGTTACCTCTCAAAAGTTGTAGATTGGTATCCTCAATTCGGGAAAAATAACTTTAAAAAAATTCTAAGTTAACATCTTCAGTTCGCACATGATTCTGAAAGTTTTAAAAAAATGCTAAAAATTGAACTTTTCAAAAGATAACAAAATATTTTTTTTTTTTTTTTGTATTTTTTCATAATGCGACAGCCATACATTTTTAGTATATAGCGTAGTTACAACCTAAAAAATATTTTATAGCTTTTTACATAAGATCTATAGTTCACACATACGCCTTAAATTGGGCAGGTGATTTTAAGGCTTATGCGTAAACAAAAGAGATCTTATGTAAAAGCTAAAAACATTTTTTTTAAAGTTTAAACTACGCTATATACTGACGATTTTTGGCTGTTGCGTTATAAAAATATGAAAAAAAATTTTTACTATTTTCTGAAAAACTCAATTTTTAGCTTTTTTGTTTTCAAATTTTCATCCTCGTCCGCGAACTGAAGATGTCAACTTAGAACTTTTTTATTATTTTCCCCCTATTGATGATACTTAACTACAACTTTTGAGAGGTATCGCGTTTCCGAAATAAAGAAATCGATTTTTTCGAACCACCCTATTGATTAGGGATCCTCTGAGGGTATAGAAGGAGCAACTCTACAGGTAGACAAATCAACGTGCAGTTTGAGAAAGAGAAGACTGCTCATTGATTTGTCTTCCTGTAGAACTGTTTCTATTATACCAGCACATGGCTTCAGAAAGACTTGTAAAAAGATAAACTTTGTAAGTGAAAACAAAAAATTACGCGATCGGCAATCTAGATTTTTTAAAAGTGTGAGTGTAGAATAAGGGTATAACTGAGGCAGTGAGTAGCAAAGGGATGTAAGTGGCAAAATTAAAACTTTGGAGGTAACAAGTACAAATAGTAGGTGAACCTTCCTTCTTTCTTGGGTCAAGAGATCGTACTAGTAAGCCTGGTAGGTGCTGCTATAGCATGATTTAGAAGAAAAAAAATCAATGAAAGCCTACTCAGGACCTTATCTTTACACGCGTTTTACTCAAAACTTGAAAATATCCACTTATATCCGTTTGCTACATAGAGTAAAGAAATTTACATAGAGAGGCCCCGTCTATGGTAAAAATGAGATGAAATTAAAGCCGGAATTATGGGATACAGCGGTGTTATTATGGATAGCGTTTTAATAACAACCAAATAAAGAAGCTGGCGGATTGGTTTACATTTTAATTCATGTTGTAATGCAATTTCAGAAACGTGCCTCATAAACTTACAACAATATCTAAGTTTAAATTAACAACCAATTGAGATTCAGTAAAGGAATGTTTTGGATCAAAATGTATCTCAAGATATTTAGCAGGAAGCTAAGGATCTTGGGATACAGCGGTGTAACTTCGGCTTCAATTTCTTGGTATAGCAGAGCCTCTTATGTAATTTCTTTACTCTATGGTTTGCTACGTCTCTTTGCTGCCTCAATTGATCTCTGGATGGTTGGCGCACCTCCTTGGACGTGTCAACTTCAAAATTGGTTAAAATCAAGAGAAACATGGGTTTCTATATTCAAGTGTTGTCGTAGAATTTTTTTCTCGTGTAGCGTTGTAGTTTGATTGCAATAAGGAATAGATTTCACTTGAAAACTCGCGGCAAACTTCCCGTCAAGGTGCACATCGTGGTAGTCTGGATTTGCTTATCGCGTTTACTGTCTTCCGCATTTTCAACGGTTTCAACGTTTTTGACTCTGTACCAAGCGCCAGCAATGCTAAAAGAAGCGTTATTAATTGACTCTTAGCGACTTGTTTAGTTTCTACAACGGGAAACATGTAAAATTACGCCAAGGCCATAATTACTCCTTATTTTAAATTTTAACGAAGATGCTATCGTTTTTTAGCTGCATGGTGTATTTATTTCAGGGGTTGTTTTACATTTAATAGAGCTTTTAAATGCTGTTCAATTTAGTTGGGGATATTATACTTCGTATAAGTTTAGTCGAATGTGGAGTAGATCTTCCTCAAACTGCTATACAAGCCGCACAAGTCGTCATTCTATTGCTAAAGAGGACGCCATGAAATGCTAGTGACAATAAAATCCATTCTTCTAAGGGCTCAATTATCATCGAAATTTCAAATCAGTATTGCACTTAAAAACTAGATTTACCTTCAATCATCAAAACCTCGTCAAATTGCATACACTTTATAACTCCATGAAAAAAGTTTAGAAAATTCTGCCATAATGTAATTACAAATCGATGTCTGCAATATAGATTTATATTCATAAAAAGATACTTTTTATCGAAAAACTTTAAAGAGCGTTAGTTTTTTCTATTTTAGCTACTGCTGACTTTTGTTCCTCACACAAGAATAGAAAAGAGAGGTTCTCAAGATTGCAAAATTCAATTTGAGCGAGCCACTTATGGCGAAAAATTTCTTTTAGCTTCGAAATTTATTTTGAGAACGTAGATCCCCTCTACATCGCGTATTTTGGGGCTTTTACTCAAAACCGTGAAACGCGGTTAAATTTAGTGACAGAAATCACTTAATGCTGCAAATTATTGACAGTTGACAACGAATTTGCAATGTGTCATTCTTTCAGTCTTATGTCAGTCTTTATTTGAAGTTTTGATTAGCTAAATGCTTAAATTGTGCTAATTGTATTGGGTCGAAGAAAAATCATTTAGTGAAATGTTGCATAAGGCAAAAAATATTATAAAAATAAAATTTTTTGGAGTTAAAAAAAATTAATTTTGCTTAATGTAATTTGTACAAAACATATAGATCATGTGACTTGCCTCCTACCAAACACAAAACTAACAATGTTTCACGTGTCCCGCGATCTACCCAATCGTTTCAAATGGCACCCCTACGTAGCCAATCACTTGAGAATTCTAAAGCCCCGTTTCAAACAAGATGGAGGCACCTAGGATTTAGATGCCACTCGCACTAGAAACTTTATTTAGCCGAGAGCATCCAAACCGAAGATTGCTCAATACTACAGCTATTTAAAACATGCTGTATAACGATACGATATGAATGATGAATATTTTTTACATCTTGAATATCCCCGACTTATAGGTTTGAACCTGTAAACTTCGGTCTTCGAGGCCAACACCTTACCACTACGTCATCTTGTCGGCATGTTTGGCATAAGTTATATTAATCAAAAAGTGTTTTGCTTGACTAAAAGCATTATAAGATGTTGTCTTATGCTGATGTGTGTGCTAATTTTATTGGACCTAAGAAATATCATTTGGTCAAATGTTTTGCATTAGATAGTAAAAATTATAAACCTATAAACAAATTTTGAGGTAGTAAAAAGAATAATTTGTATTTATATAATTTGTGCAAAACATGTCGATAAGGTGACGTCGTGTCGTGGTAAGGTGCTGACCTCTTAGACCGAAGTTTACAGGTTCAAAACTATCAGTCGAAGGATATTCAAGATGTAAAAATTCGTCAGCATTGATGTCTTTTGGTTATAAAGCATGTTATACATAGCTGAAGTATTTAGAGATCTTCGGTTTGGATGCTCTTGGCTAAAGAAAATTCCTAGTTCAAACTGGCTTCTAAGCCACGGGTCCCTCCATCTTGCTTGAAGCAGGGCTTCAGAATTTCAAAGTGGTTGGCTATCTGCCGTTAGTGGTGCCATTTGAAAGGGTGGGCTCGATAGCGAGTCACGCGATACGTTGTTCTTTTTCTGTTTGATAGAAGACCAACGTTATATACTGAAGTTATAAATGTTAATTCTTTAAATAATATCAAGCTTGCAATTTCTTTTCACCAAATACATTTTAAAAATTTCATTTAGAGGATCTTTTCCTTTTTTTTCTGAGTTACATTAAACTGTTTTTTTTTTCTTTTATAATACAATTTTAAACATCTTTTATTTTCTAATATTTCAGTGTGCACATTTATTACGGCATCCATAACCCTTTTTCTGTTGATTGTTTTTCATATATTGTGGTACAGCTTTTAAAATACAACAATTTATTAGTGTTCTTTTTGCATGATATTTAGTATGAATAAAAATTATAGGTTTAGGAAAAAAAGAAGTAGATAAGAAAGAGAGAGAAGTAATCATTTGAGAAATTCAAACAGAAAAAACAAAAAAGAAAGCTTTCCAAAAATAAAAAACAATGTTCTAAAACAGAAACATTTGACTGGAACACATATTTTATAGGGAAAAATAAAACTTGCGGAAACAAATGTAATGTTTTATTAAACACCCAAACCTGTTTGTGTGCTGTTGATAGGGACCGCATAAAAAAGTCTCCCGTAGAAAATACCCCCAAAACTTACAAAATAACTAAGAGTTGCTTCTTTAAACCAAATAAAACTGAACAAAGTGATGATAATTTTGCCAAATAGTCAGGCGAAATTTCCCGAACAAGGAAATTTTTGGGAGGTCCCAGTAACCTCCCATTGGTGTGTCCCCCCGGTCGTCACTTGACGATACTTACTCTGCGCTCGTTTATTAAATAATTTCGTCAATTGAGACCCAATCTGATTGAAATTTTCATTTACTGCACAATAAATAAAAAATAAAAAAAATCGCCCAAAAGAAGACCGCACAAAACAAATTTGAGTGTATATGCTATCTTTATTCGTCATTTTTTGCATCGGAAAAATAAGGTTAACTTATATTACTTTACATTTTTAGAGAAAATTTAAAACGCAGCTATTTCATGCTTTAGGGCTAATGCACGGGATACAGAAGAATTTTAAAACTAATGAAGCTATGTTCCAATATTGAACTACTCAAAATATGTAGTACGAAATTATTAAGGTACGCAATTATATTATTCAAAAGATATTCGTGATTTATTTATTTTTCTTGCAGAAACAAATTAGTCATTAAACAATTTATTACCAATACATTGGAAAAAAAATCACTAAAATACATTAAAAGTTAAAAGATAATGTATCTGATTAATGGCAGCCATCAAAGTTAACTTGACGGTAATAGTTTCCTGATTTTTTTTTTTTTTTTTTTTTTTTAAATCTACAATGCGAAAATTCTGATTACTGAAAAACTTTAGCTTAATTAACTTTTAAAAAAATCGCACTGAGAATATTTCACAGCAAAATATTTTAAAAAAGGTTTTGCAGTTTATCACCTGATAGTTCAAAATCTTCTTACTCTCCATTTTGGTCCAACATATGCCGTTAATTTGACTATTAAAATAATTACTTTAAGCTGACGCGTGTGTAAACGCGTGTTTTTACTTGTTCGCCAACATCTTTTCTTTATTTAACTCATTCTAAAATTGTGCAGTAGCAAAAATACGTACATTAACCAACATAAACCAGGAAGCGATACATTTAAAAATTAAAGCTTGATTCTCTCAAGATTTTGCAATTTCAAATGAAATAAATTAGAGCGTGATGAAACAAGACTACTATTTTTTATATAATTTGATGTGGCAGAAGTAGATTTTTTATTAAAGCTTGTACAAAAATACAATCTAACGCAGAGTAATAAATGACGCAGAGGTCACAAAAATTGCAAACATCATTGGAGGCAGTGATAAGCAAAGTAAGGGATGTAAGTGGATAATTTCACGTTTTGAGTAAAACGCGTTTAAAAATCACGTCCTAATTAGGCTTTCATTGCATTTTTTTTAAATTATAAATCATGCTATATAACAGCAACTACCAGGGCTACCAGTTAGGGTAGCAGCACCAGTAACAGACAAGGTTCCAGTAACAGACAGTCTTAAGTTTGGATTTGAATAATAAGAATTTTAGGCGGGTAAAACTGAAGTTCCTGCGAGCCATGTACAGGGGCGGATCCAGAAATTTTTGTAATGGGGGTCAGATTTTAATGGGCAGCGTTACACTTCCTACTTAAAATGGTATCAGTTAAGCAAGTGTGCCCATCCCCCCCCCCCCCCCCCCCGCAATGAGATAGAAACTCTGTCAATCCTTTCCCCTACATTTTTCAATGCCGCAGCTTGCGACATAGAATATATTCCCTAAAATTTTCATCAAAACTCAAAAACTGGTTAAACTGAGAGCGATGTCTTAAGCATGTCTGGTACTGGTGTACCTATAGTGATTACCCTTTAGTGATTCTCATAATAGATGTTGCATTAAACTACGCTGAGATTCGAACTCTGCACAAATACATTCACCAAAAGAAAGAGAACGTCTAACTTACTACGGTCAACAATCGCAGTCGAACTATAAAGGTTTTTCCTCCCTGTGTAAGTACAAAAAATACAATATTTTAAAGTTTACTTATTGCAGAAAAAAGAAATACTATTGACATTTTATTCAATTTTCAACTACAGTTTATATTTACATTTCATATTTAATTTTAAATAAATGTGTTACGTTATTATTCGAATTCAGACATAACAAGATAGTACATCATCACTGAGTTGTAAAATTGGCAAGGACGTGTTTTGGGGTTACAAGGAGCCCTTTTTTCAATGCAAAGAAGTGATTTTATGGATGAAAGAACATCCTTTTTTGCACTGACAAATAAAAAGATTTACTAGTAGCATCAAAACGCGGGACTTGCAGTTCTCTGCAATGTTTGTAGTTTAATGTTGGAATGTAATCTTTTGCTTTTAGTACAAAGCTATTTATTTAATACTTATGATACAGCTTATGCAAGGAAAAAAAATTAAAAAACGAAAAAAAAAAAGAAGAAGAAGAAAGAAAAATAGTCCCGCACCCCTCATTACAAAAAAAAAAAAAAAAAAACCTTTTTGAAAAAAAGAGTATTTAATGAATAATGTAACTAAAAATACATTATTTTACTTTGAGAAATAAGGAAATTACCACCAAATACCCGTTTTTTACAGATAAGAAGCGAATCTGAAATATGAAATTGTAAAATGAAAGAAACATTAATTTTTGTAATAAGTCTCATTATTTTATTCGGTTCAAAAAAGAAAAAAAAAAAGGATGAAAATCACATAAAGTCGCATGAAAATGTACTTAAAACACTTTTTGTTGACAATAGAGTAATCTGTTTTCAGAAAACTGACCTCTCCTGAGCATTCCCCAAAATGCACTATTCAAAACGTGTCACCCCAAAGGAGAAAAATCTCATTTTACTCCTGAAAACTTCAAGACAACAAGAAATTTTCGTCGCGTAATAAGAGAACGACCTCAGCTTTCATATTTCCAGCAGACAGTAATTACATTCCCACGTAAACGAAATTTTATGGGAAATAAAACGGGTGATAAAACAAGCACTCACCAGTCGTCCATCATGTGTTCAGTTTGTTGCAGGGGACACCCACACGGCACAACCCATAAATACAGGAGCTGCAGAAAATTTAATTAGCAATCGGGTTATGGCGTAAGGACTCTGGTTGGCCTCCTCTAATTTTAGAGCCAATTTTGCTTCCTTCTCAGTGCAGACTTTATTATCCATTACCGAGAGCGTAATTTACCTCTAATTGTGTTGTAAAAAGTGTTCCGATTTTGTTCATTATTGATAGTTTGGTACAAGTTTGTTAATTTCTTCGGGGATGTGATTGGTTGAGGTTGTTACTTTTTGGGATGTGCATTAATGCGTCTGGATATTAAATTACATTATTTGGAGCAGTTTTTATTTATTCTGCAGATTTTTTTATCGTGAAAAGTAGTCTAATATTTTGAGAAAAGGTTTTTTTTCGTCAGTATATGACTTTCTTAATTTCATCATGTTAATCAGATATGATTTTTATCATTATTTAATTTAAAATATACAAAATATCACTGAGAGACCGGTGACACGGGCGACCGGAACTTAAACTTTGGGGAAGGTGGAAATTCACAATTTTCCGCACGGAACTCCAAATTTCACCGAATGATGATAATTTTACCGAATGGAACTCTAAATTTCACCGAAGGATAATAATTTAGCCGAACGGAACTCTAAATTTCACCGAATGATATGATATTTTTGCTAAATGGAACTCTAAATTTCACCGAATGATGATAATTTAGCCGAACGGAACTCTAAATTTCACTGAATAATATGATAATTTTGAAATAAAACTCTAAATTTCACCGAATGATATGATAATTGTGCCAAATGGAACTACAAATTTTGCCATCTGAAACTCTTAATTTTGGCGAATGATGGTAATTTTACCAAATCGTCAGACAAAATTTGCAGAATAAGAAAATTCAAGTTATTATGTTTTACAGTAGGATGTCAAAAATCCGAACCATCAAAGATCCGACAGCACTCTCATGAAGTTGTAGTAAACTTTTCCTTTATGTTCAGTAAACAATAATAGTTAATTTTTATTAAAAATTTAATTACACATTCTTACGTCATGTACTGAATCGTATATTATGTGGGTAGAACGTAGACGTACTCCAGAAAACGTAACTTTTAAACGCAAATATTTTTCAATTTCAAAACCTTTTGTTTTCTTTTTTTTCTACATTCTTTCATGAGAGTGTTACCTACTAGATGTAACCATAAACAATGGCCCAGTTAAGTTCCAATAATTTTATTCATAAATAAAAAATAATAATGAAATGCCTTGTTCGCGTAAATAAAAAGAAAATGAAAAAAAACTTTTAATATTTAAAAACTGAGGCCAATTTAATATCAAAGTAGTAATTTTGTTAATTGTGCATACAATCAGTTATTTTAATGATTGGTGGTACTATAATATGAAATTATTTTAATTAAAATACGTCTTATTTAGTAGTTTTAAATGTATGTTAAAAATAGTATTTAATAAATTTGAGGATATACTGCCCAAAATAAAAAAAAGCAAAAGTTTCCTAATTAAATTAAGTAACATCTGCTTGATAAAATTGATAAAAATGTAACTGAAATCATTTTAAGAAGCACTACCTTTTTAAAAAGAAAGGCTTTTGAAATCTTCTTATTACGTTGGTCATGAAATCTCAAAAAATTAAAGCCCAATGTATTGAATTACTTTGAATTATTATTTAATTATAAGTCTTCCAGGTTAATTGGAAAATGGATGAATATTTAACTTAAAACAGTAATTTCATTTCTGTTCAGCCATAAATGTCTCAAGTGCATTTTTTTTTTAAATTATTATTTGTTTAGCGTATTAAAACCTTTTCCCCGCCTTTTTCATAATGATTTCATATATGATTTCAGAAGTCAAAAGTCTTTACGCCTATGTGTTTGAACACTGTTTGAGTGAATAACATATTTGAAAATATTTGAAGTTATTGAATAACTCCCTCGCTCTTGAATTTTATATTGTGTTTAGTAATTCGATATTGCTCAGCGTGCTAAGTCTATGTTTTGGGAAGAAAAATATTATGGAAAACCTAGCATCTAGGTTAAAAACTTACTTTGAGGCAACCAATTGATCTACACTTTAATATTTCTGAGCGTAAATTAAATTTTCTACATACAAGCGAAATTGCTCTGGAACATAAAGCGGTTGATATAACAAACCCTTTCCTACCGTCTATCGTGATTTCCAACTTGTTGCCGTGGACGCCTACACAGCGATTCACTTTAAATGTCTAAAATGAGAAAATTTAATCACTGTTCGAGACATAGCGTGAATATTGAGGCTGGCGTTTTGTAACTCCAGCGTCATTTTTACTTCTTTAAGATAAGGATTTCATTACCCATTGCGAAAAACGTAATCTATATATATAATTCTCTTACGTGCCGGCAAATGAAGGGGTGAATTTCTAAACCTCTGTTGGCAACACTTCGCCGATAAATCATGTAAACAAACTTCTACGTTGTTTTGAAATCTTGAATCACAGAATACTCAACGAACTTTTTTTTTTTTTGAGATGAGTTTGAGTCGGGCTGTGGCCCATTTCAACCTTAATCAGCAAAGAAAAGCTCAAAGAAGGCAGGAAACCGTTCTTGAATCCAATTTAAGACGAGCCAATCGTACTGAAGCAGAGAATAGACGACGCTCAAAGCGCCTACGCGTTCAAAACAACATTGCCGATGAACATGATTGTGGAGCAATGTGTGAAGAATGCGAATTTTGTGGTGCTCTTTATTGGCAGAAAGAGCGTAATACTGCAAATAAATATACTAAATGTTGCCATGACGGAAAGGTGCGGTTACCGGCATTGTGTGACGCACCTGATCTGTTGAAGGAACTGCTGACTGAAAATTCCCCAGCCGCTAAAAATTATCGGCAGCGAATCAGAGAATTTTTAAATTCTTTGACACCTACAGGTATGCCACCATATGAGTTAAAGTTGAAAACGGGTTGCATTGTGATGCTGTTGAGAAATTTAGCTCCCTCAAAAGGATTATGTAATGGCACGCGTCTCATTGTTACAAAATTGAAGAAAAACATTATTCAGGCAAAATCAATTGATGGAAAAGAGACCTTCCTGATTCCAAGAATCCCAATGATTCCGTCTCAGACTAACATGCCCTTCAAATTTAAACGAATGCAATTCCCTATTCGTGTTGCATTTTCAATGACCATCAATAAGTCGCAAGGACAAACGTTTGAGAAAATATGTTTGGTGCTCTCTGAGCCTGTTTTTAGTCATGGCCAGCTCTATGTGGCATTATCAAGAACAAGATCTTTTGAAGCAGTGTCAGTTGTGGCTCCCAAACGGGACATTTTTAATTGTGTATATGAGGAAGTTTTCTCAGATTAGAATATATAAGAGTGTAAATATGTAAATATATAAGAGTGTAAATAATGTAAATACATCCCTCGGGGGAGCCTGTAACCCCTAGAGGGCGCGTCCCCAGGTGGCGGATAGGGGAATGCCTTCATTGGTTTTCCAATGGGTGGTAGAAGGGAAATAAAATACCTTCCGCGGACCAACAGGTAGAAGTGCAATCTCTCCAAAGCAATGACAGACACTTTTGTATCTATAATGGTAAAGTTGTGCACATTGCCAAGGCAGTCATCTTACATACAGCAAAGTTAAACTGTCGAAAATCTGGCTAAAGCAGACAAATTAACATTATGAACGTAATTTTCATATTGGTTAAATGGATGGTGACCTAAATGCAATTACCAACTTTAATTTTTAAGGAAAATTTTAGCTAGGCTAATGTATTGGCATACAGCGAGCGAGCGAAGCGAGCATGGATCGCGAAGCGATCCACAGGGAACTGCGTAAGCAGTTCCGGGGGTTGGCGAGCGATAGCGAGCAGGGGGCGATAGCCCCCTAGTTTGCTCTAAACTGTGTGTGAAGTTTTATTCTCATTATTTCTGATAGCAACTGAGGGATGTTTTAATTGCAATAGATGCAATTGTTTTTTTTTTCTTTTGACAGCAAAAGTTTTTATTTTTTGTTTTCGTAACACATGACATCACATTCAATTCTCTCTAATAGTCACATTTACATAGCTTCTTTTTTTTAATTTCCGATTTATCTAAACCCTAGAAAATCGTCAGTCAAGGTACGACGAGTTAAAATTGCTCCTACATTTAAACGAAGCTATTGCTTGTTTGATGATATTTAGATAGTTGAAATGTTAACCCTAACCCCCAGTGAATTAACCTAAACTCCAGTAGGTACCGTTCATGATTGACCACTTTTTCGTTTATTCATTCTTCTAAAATGATAATCTTGCCAGTGAAACAGTTAAGTTACCGGTTCCGGCTCAGTCTTGTCAAAATAAAGCATTTCCCTGCAAGTAAAACATTACCAAAAAATATTATCAAATTATCATGCCGTGGTGCGAGTTTCATTGATGGCGACGTCAAAAGCGTTACTCGATCAGTGAATGCGCTATCATATATAAGAGGACTGTCATAGTTGTTTAAACAAAACAAGAGCGACATTTTTGTAAACCTAAAAAATGGAATAACTTTAAGGTTTATAGTGTAAATTTAATTTAAAAATTTAGTATTAAATAAAATCAATGAAGGGTAATAATTTAAATACTTTGTTAAACGAGAAACCTTATTTGAATAATTTGTTTAGATATGACGTATCATTCGACTCGAATAGCACAGTGAATAAAACGGGACCCTTACATGAAAATCACTTGACAATCATATAAGGGCTCCAGTCACGAAACGTCACTTTAATGTCACTAATAGGTGTAAAAGCCATATGAATGTCCGTCTGTGGTGACATCACAACGTGACGTTGCAGTGACGTATTCACAACTTCACAAAGTGACCGGTCACGAGGTCACGAATTAATTGTTAAAGCGAAGCTACATGAAACATGTCACAAATGTGCCACATCGCGTCCCCTGCGAGAGGTCACAATTATTTTACTTCGTAAATTTAACCATGTAACGCGTGGTAACTGTCCTTAAGGGTCTAGGGAATGTTAAACTTCAAAATTTTCAAATCAAATATGTGATGCAGTGGTTTATTCTGCACATTTTGATACCAAAGTTATGGTCGAACCCCGCGCTACAGCGAACCCGGTTTTAGCGAAAAGAAATGAGCTTATGGCTGAAAAGACGTATGGCAAAAGATTTTGCTAGATAAGCGAGCAGCTTAAAAAGTAAAAATCACAGATTAAACAAACACCAATGAGAAAATTAAATCAATAAAGTACCAATAGGAATGCAAACAGTGAGTAAGAGCTTATTAATAAAAAGAGTTAATTCTCCTTATTTTACCTTTTAAGCTGCATTCTTATCAAGCTCTTGGCTTTTGTCTTTTCCGTCATCAGCTCATTTCTTTTGCATTGAAAAAACCGTTCCCTGTCATGGCGAAACACGTTTCTGCAGTAATCTGCAATTAGTGTTATCTGACGTTATTATTTCTTCTTTTTAGTTTTTACGCACGAAGGTATTTATTTTACTTATGCTGCAGGTTTTTTTTTTTACAAGAAACAGCTGTCTGACCTTGAAAAAGACTCTTTGCTCTGTAAATTCAACTAAATTATCAAAGAACCCTTTGTTTCAGATAAAATAGCATTGACTTTCATAACTTAAAAAAAAAAAAAAAAGATTTAGCGCAGCTGGTTTTGAAACGTCTGGTGATCGCGGGCTTACTGTATCACGTTAAGCAACTTCTGACAACCAAAAATACACAAACGTAAAAGTACACAACGACTTAAAAGTAAAAATACCGAATATACATACGCAGGTTTTTACGACTGTTCCGACAATTTTACAAAACATAATGTTATTTACTTACTGTTACAGACCCTTCTATTGCTCATGCAAAGGATTATATTAAGATTTGAAAGAAGATACCTAGATTTTTAAGTAAAAATTTGTATTTTTTAATTGGTAAAACGTTTTTTTTAGTTCAGTTCAACAAATAATACCTTAATGCAGGTTTATATCTGTCTAATTTGTCCAAAATAGCGTTTTTACTAATAAAAAAAAGGTGTGAGCATTCAGTATTACTTTTGATCGTGGAATTGTTTTTTAATTCTAAAGACTGTGTCTATAAACTTGTTCCGCCCTAAAAATTTTGAAGTGAAATAAATATGTGCTTTCTTGATTACAAAACTAAGTTTATAGAAATACTTTAAAATTTATATATATATATATATATATATATATATATATATATATATATATATATATATATATATATATATAAATCTCGTGTCACGATGTTTGTTCGGGGTAAACTCCGAAACTACCCAACCGATTTTTCTCAAATTTCATATCTATGTTTCATTTGGTCCAACTTAAAAGATAGGATAGTTTTTATAATTTTTTTATTGCGAATTTCATATTAATTATACATTAATAGTGTGAAATAATTGGTTAGTTCTAAAAATTCTTAATAGATGGCGGTGTAAGTTAATTAATCGATATAACTCTAACATCGTATGATTTACTGCTAAAAACATTATGATTAAAAAAAATCAGAAATGTTGCTTTGAACTTCCATATAACGTTTCGGGATATTACAGGTCATTATTCACTTCTTGAGAAAATCAACTATATTTTTTAAAACGTTTCCTTAAATTGTTACAAATTGCAGATTTCACACCGTTGTGAAAAATATTTTTCTCCACCAGTATCAAGATTAACTAAACGTTTTTAATAGGTGTATTGGTTTCGGAGCGATTACGGTTCGTTCAGATTGACTCAACCCCCAATTAATGCGAAAAGATATCTGGATCACGAAGCTTTGCAAGAGTTGTAGAGGAGTTACATTCGAGCTACTTGCTGGAGAGTCTGTCTGCGCGTTGGCAATGATTGCCTTAATGCTTTGGGAACTGTCTTGGACAACCAAGAAGGTTCCAGGCTTTTACATTAAACCTACGTTTGGCTTATCTAAATGTGCCAGAATCATAACTGACTTTAACCAAGAAGACAACTGATTTCTTCGAAAATATTCCAGGATAAGTTCAGGAAAATTACCAAATTTAAGCAGAAAACATTTATTTTCTTTCTCCCCCCCCCCCAAGAGATTTTTAATATCATTAATTCTTAAAAAAATACGTTCGCAACAGAAAATTGCAGTTGCTGCTACCTTTTTTAGATGGTAGACGAACAGCACATTCAGCTTAAAAGTTGCCTATTAGATATCCATAACAAACCAAACGCAATGTGTAACATTAAAGAAAAAACGCGGAATTGCTGTAGTGTTGCAAAAGAGATTGCATTATAATTTGGGATAAGTGTACTATGGTTCATAAGTAAAAGCATTCATTCGAAGCACATCATAGGATTATGCAAGATTTGAAAGGCAACGATCAACTTTTAGGTGGTATTGTCTGAATACTGTCTAGGGACTTCCGGCAGACAATACCAGTTATTCCGATGAAATCAACGGATGTTTAAAACAATCGTTTTGATAGCGTAATGTCGAGATGATGCGATTGACCACAAACATGCAAGTACAAACGCAAAATGATGTATTCGCACAAGTATTTTCTAAGCAATTGCTGGGTATTGCAAACGGTGAAACTGAAATGTATCAAAATACACAGTACATCAATTATCCCGACAATTTCTGGACTGCAATTGAGACGAAAAATTAACTAATTAAGAGTGTATTCCCGAATAAATTTAATTTGTTTTATTGTGATTGCCTCTGGAATCTCGTTATTTTGGCAATAAAAAACGTTGATGCAGACGCAATTAACTTTTAAATGCAACAGTTGTTGCCCGGTAATTTGAAAAAAATTAATTAAATCGATACAATTGCTGATTAGAACAAATCATTGAAGTTTCCAACTAAATTTTAAATTCTCTGTATATACCAGGAATGACACTACACAATCTCAAGTTGAAAATTTATTCACCAATTAATCTTCTCCATAATTTAAACACACCCAGGTTTTCACAAATATACAAGTATAGTTATCAAAAGGGTCACCGGAAATGCTCTTGAAGCAGCAATTTTGACGGGAAAGTTTGAAGGAGGAATCATCCTGCTGTCATTCATTCCATTAATATCATCAGAATCTCCAATACAACTTAGAAGGCTTCATATTCTGCTTCGCTTTGCCTTCGCGATAACCATTAATAGATCTCAAGGCCAAACAATAATGTCGATTTGGACAAGGAAAGTAGGTGTTTCTCCCATGGGCAATTACATGTAACCTCTTCAGGTGTGGAAAAACCATCAAATCTGTTCGTGTTAGCAAAAGACAGATTAACCAAAAGTAACGTGAACAAATTAGTACAAAGATAATTTTCAATATTAATAATTTAAAATAATCGAAACAAAAGTTTGAAATCAATGTTATCTAACTTATTCATAAAATTCCACTTTATAATAGCTTATCAATTTATGTAGTATTAATAAAGTGTATCAGCCTCCGTTCGAATCCGGAATGTGTATTCGTCCATGCTAATCAGCTCCCATAGAGAGCGAATGAGTATGAACTACTTGCTTTGCAAACGCGTAAAATTCGTGATACATATTTGCAATTTTGGGTTTGCTTTGGCAATGTTTGCGAAGCTGCTTATGGAGTTTTCTTAATTAATCATGAAGGTGCTAAATTGTTATATGATACCTACCTAAGTTTACTCTTAAGGCCATGTTTGCAATACTTCTTATGAAATTTTCTAATTAAATCAGAAAAGTGCCAACCTATTATACCTACGTAAGTTTTATCTAATGTTCGGGAAACACGACTGGCTACTAGCGGGAAGATTTCTGAATTTTTCAGGAGGCTTCAAGGAGAATTTCAGAAATGTTACTGAATTTTATCGGAAAACGTTTCTGATTTTTGTAAGGTATCTTACTGGTAGAAATTTGTCACATCAGCTGCCCATTATTTTCCAGGAACAATTCTGAATCGTTTTAACACTGATACTTACTGAATTTAATAAACATAAGTATAGAAAGTAATGCTTTTACTGTAGAAAATTTAGTTAGTACTTTAGTAATAATTAGTTAGTTAGTAATTTAGTCGTCCTACTTCGGCCAAACACGACCATTCTCAATTCCCTGTGATTTAAAATCGACTGAACATTTTCCAGCATTGTTAAAAATATTGATTTGATCGTATAAAAATAATGAGTAAAAATTGATTTTCCATTATCAGCCACAGCAACGCGTGGCTGGGTCAGCTAGTATATATATATATATATATATATATATATATATATATATATATATATATATATATATATATATATATATATATATATATATATAATATATTTTTAAAAATGTTTTGAAATTTGTTTGAGGTGACATTTTTCAAAAAAAAGAAAAGAAAATTACCTGATTTTAAAAGCAATTTTAAACAAATGTAGAGGGAAAAAAATCTTTTAAACTAATGATGATGACATGAATCAAGAAAGCTCGAAAACCTCCATTATTAGAAAAGCTTAAGAAAGCGTATATGAATTTTGGGCATTTTAAGTTAAGTCTTGACATTAGTTTGTTGAATTTATTAACAAAACCAACTTTATAATACCTTTCATTTTTCATTGCTTTTGACAACAATTAAAAAGCGGAAATATTTTTACTTTTCAATTACTACTAAAAAATCGCCTGTCAATGTATGACGGGTAAAAATTGCTTCTATATTTGAACAAAGCAATTGCCTGTTTGGTGATATTTTGATAATTGAAATTTCAACGCTAACTCCAGTGGATTAAGCTTAAACTCTAGTGGATAGCTTTTATTGTTGATCCCCTAAAATGAGACTTGCCAGTAAAACAATTAAGTTACCTGATCCAGTTTAACCTTGACAAAGTAAACCATTTCCTCGCACCTCAAACATTTCCAGAATGTCAATGGTTCGGCTATTCGCAATCCAATAAACTATATTGGGCGCTGCAGCCACTGTTTAATGGCGGATGAAAAAGGTAAAACAAACAAATGCCGTAACTTATAACTTGCTTTGACGCCGAGTGAATGACAGTAATTTTTCATCGTGTTTGTAAGAAGCTTTCTTTTTTATTTTTCTAAAATTACATCCCACCACAAACTGTCTGAAGCCTGTAATTTACCCCAAAGAAAACACGTGGAATGGAATGTTTTACCTTTTTCCTTTAGTGTTATTAATTACTGCAATGTAGCGTATTCGAGCTCTGGAGTTGCGAATTATAATTATGAGGATTGATGACTAATTGAAACAATTTTCTATAATACATAAGTTTCCCTTCCATCGGGTGTCTTTATCCAGGTTGTTTTTTTTTTTTTTTTTTAAATCGCCAAACTTTTAAAAGTTATTTTCAGAACGTATTGTAAGAGCAAAACGATATTATGTTTACTGAAAACTTCAACCCAATAAACAAAAGACTAGATGGAAGATAAAATGTAAGAAAAATCAATATGATAAGAGAAGAAGACAGTTACTTCAAATTTGCTTTTCAGCTGCAGCTTAAAGAAATGTTTTTCCTTTTTTGTAAATTTCAATATATTCATGACGGAACAAATAATATGCCTTTAAAAGTTTCTTGAACAGTTTCAAACTAAAATTATTGAGATATGTAAAAGCATTTTAAGCATGTGTTTATAAACTTCCTCTAAGGTTTAAAAAAAAGGGGGGGGGGGGGGTCTTCAAATCATGAAACTCGTGTTTGATACTGTGCGAAAAATGCATGTAAGTTTTTTTTTTTTTTTTGAAACGACTCTTCTTCATTGCTATTCTTTACGGAAATGAGCTGATGTGTGCATCACATGACTTCCTTTTACACCAATTTAAAAATATTTCCCTATTATTGCAATTTCAATGTGATTCTCTCTCTAACTCTGTAAATATCACGAACGTGGCCACATTAAAACCGGATTTTAAAAAAAAATGCCAAATTTGTCGCCAAGTTGGCGACAAAACATGGCGACCAAAAGACTGGCGATATATTACCAAGTGTCCGCCAAATTATAACACCACTTGAGTTTACATCGAAATTAACAATGATTTTCCCCCAAAAAGGGAAAAAAAGACCCCTTTTGGAACATACGAATGCAACCAAAAAGGAAGGTGCACAATTAGACCCCACTAGGAGTCTACGTACCAAATTTCAACTTTCTAGGACATTCCCTTCTTGAATTGTGCGACATACATACACACATACGCACATACATACGTACATACAAACGTCACGAGAAAAATCGTTGTAATTAACTCGGGGATCGTCAAAATGGATATTTCGGGTGTCTGTACGTTCCTAGGCACGTAGCCACGTGTTGTCGGGTTGAAAAAAAAAAAAAAACTCAACACTCATTTGGGGGTGAGCAAAATGGAAATTAAGGCCGATTTTTGTGTGAAATTTTTTTCGCGAATACAATACTTCTTTTTTTGTAAAAGGAAGTAAAAAGTGTCACTACATCTTTGACTGCTACAAATCATTGCATAAGGAAATCATGAATATATTTACATGAACAAATACGTTAATTACAATTTCTTTTTGTGAACTATTTGTAAAAATACAGGGTGTCCTAAAAATCCTTGACACATTTTAACAAGTCATTGAAAAGCAACAAATTGCCGTATCAATATGCGGTTTACGCTTTAATACTTCACAAGTTCACAAAAAAAAAAAAAAAGACATCATAAAAAAAATATAAATATTAAAATAAATGTATATGATTTAAGCAATTTACTTTGACGGTTGTATAGTAACAGTGACAATTCTTACTGTGACAATTCAGCCGTCAATGTAAATTTCTTATGGTTAGATTTTTTTTTTTTCTCTTTCTCCCCCTTTTTTTTACGGTATCAAAGAAAAATCTGAAACTAATGAAATATTGACGCGGAAACCGCATATTCATCCGACAATTAATTATTTTCTTAATGAATTTTTAAAATGCGTCAAAGACTTTTCGGACACCCTGTATATATTAAGCTATCTTAGTGTTATTTCCGGGATTAGATATCTTACTGTTGCTCTAAGGCGACGATATCCTTGTGGATCAACCCGACGATCCAATTTTTATGGACGATCCAATTCTGTCAAATTAAGCTTTTCTTCATTATATTACAACAATCAATGCAAAATAACGAATGAGTACAACGTTGATGACAATGGGGTCGCTTCCAAAATTTTAAAAGTATTTTTTTTCTGAAAGAGCATGTTTAAAAACATAGGATCTGACCATTTTTTGATAATTTTTTTACGTTTAATATTTTTAAAAAATTACTAAAATCGGAGCGCTTTCATTGCTAACGGCTTCGGCCGATGACATCATAAATGATGAAATGCCATTCAGTGTTGCCATTCACAGTGCAAAATATTTAATTCGCATCTTTACTCACGTGCATTGGTAACGATATGGTTGATAGCAAGCGTAGTGCGCAATTTTAATTCGCTGCTTGATTATCATAACGTGGAAACGTAGAAGGATGCCGCAAAGAGCATCATTTGTGACGTCATCAAGACCACGCCTTGTTTAAAAAAATCGGACATTTAAGAAAAACAATTTTAAAAAAGCTGTTGGAAAATGAAAGTATTTTCTGGGTCCATGTTTTTTTTTTTTTTTTTTTCATTCTGTCCATTTCAATGACTAAAAGTAGTACTTTTGACTGAAGGAAACCACCGCATTATGACTCGGAAATTATCCCTTATTCCGGTACGCAATTTAAGATTAATTGCATCAGCGAGTAGATTACAACAATCTACGCCATTTCCATTGAAGCATCATGAAACAAATAAGAAAACTAAGTTCGTCTGAAAAAACGTAAAAATTACAATAAATCGCAAACTTAAGGTTAGAATATTCTTTAAGGTCAGAAATATCAAAATCAGATTATAATCAGAAATATCAAATTCGAACATTTGAATTTAGGAAATTTTTTTCTGGAAATAATGAATTTCAAATAGTGTCAGTGGTGTTCCCATAGGGTATAATGGATTACTGTGCCCTCAGAAAAAGTGATAACCAATTCACTGAATATAGTGTAATTAAACTTGACTGCAAAATAATTGGAAAAAAGGATGTTTTTGAGTTAAATTTGAATTGCAGATATTACTCACCATATTACTTTACCATGTTACTTACTTTAACTCGATTTATGGTCCCATGTAAACTTTTTGAATGAAAAGATGGTATTTAAAATAAAATGAAAAAAATCTTATGAATATCTGGTGAGTTTAGTACCAAAACCAGCTCAATCTATGAAGTTTCGAAAAAGTTTTTCTCCTCTTCTTTGATATTTTGTTTAAACTGCTGTTCTAAGCACGTAAAAGTCGTAAATCGTCGCCTCAGAGCAACGGTAAGACATCTAATCCCAGGAATAATAGTAAGATATCCTACTGGTTGATCTGAGGCGACGATATGCCCATTTTATCAAAATTGAGTTAAGGTCACCAGACGGTTCTTGGTCACATATTTCACCTAAATAAAACGCTTCGTGGTCGTTTGTCAATTGGAATGGGGTCGTTTCCTAAATTTTGAAAGTATTTTTTTTTTTTTTTTTGAAAGAGCATGCTTAAAAACATAGGATTTGACCATTTTTAAATAATTTGACAAAGTTTACTATTTAAAAAATAAAGTCTGTGCACAGATTCAATTTTATTTTCTACGCTTCTGCGCATGACATCACAAATGATGAATTTCCATTCGCTGATCCGCTGTTGCCATCCGCGCAGAGGGTAATATTTAATTCGCTTCTTTACTCACATGTATGGGAACGGTATGGTTGATAAAAAGCGTAGAGCGCGATATTAAATTTGCTTCTTGATTATCATAACGTGGAATCGCGGTTAGAGAGGAAGAGTAGGCGTTCAGTGCGCCAATAGAACACGCGCCTAAGTTCATCATTTGTGACGTAATAAAGTCCACGCCTTGTTTGAAAATTCGGACATTTTAAAAAATTAATTAAAAAATTACTGTTGGGAAAATGAAAGTATTTTCAGGGTCCATGTTATTATTATTATTTATTTATTTTTTTTTTTGCTCATTCTTTCAACTTCAGTGACTAAAAGTAGTACTTTTGACTAAAGGAAACCACCCCATTGTTTTTTTAAAAAATTCTGAAAAAGTTGCATCTGAAACAAGTACATGGAGGTGCAAAACTATAAACGACAATTTCTCTTCTTGAACTGACTTGCAGATACGACTTTTGCACTTAGCACAGTATACTATCACGCTACAAACGATATGGAACGAACCCCTCACCATCAGGTTGAAATCCGTTGCCAAAAACCAGTTCAAGTTCAAAACCATCTCAGCCGATGCTTTTACCATACCACCACTGTAAGAAAAAGTACGGGTAACCATCAACATTACTACTGTCAACGATCATTTCGTTTTTGACTTGTGAGAAACCACATGAACTTTACTAGAATTTGAAGAAAAACTTAAACCATATAAATAAACTCGCTTTACTTCAAAACGAATAATTTATTTTGTGTGTAAATAAAATGACACAATAAGGCTTACTTTAAAAAAGAAAACAATAATGAAATCGTGCACCAAATGATTTTCAAACAAAAAAATAAATCAATTAAATGATACAAAATTACACAATATCGCTTACTTAAAAAAGAAAGAAAACAATAATGAAGTCAAAATGTTTTTCAAACAAAAAAAATAAATCAATTAAAAATCAAATGGGCAGAGCGTGAAATGTTTTTACTTCTTCCACACAATTTCTAGAAAAAAAAAACTAGTTTTAACTCTAAATACTTCGGAAAACTTTTTTGAATGCAAGAATGGATATTTTAACCATTAAAATAAAAATTAAAAAATCTGAATATGTGAGAAAATATTTAACATCATACTTTCATCGAAACTCAACTAAGAAAATTTTCTCACATTGTTTGCGCAGCTAAAAAGAATTATGACCAAATAAAAATACATTGTCGTCTTTTCTAAGGAAGAAAATACTTTTAGGGCTTCTCCCAAGTATTTCAGCATCTCTCCTAAAATCGAATTAGCGGAGAGCCGGGGCCCATTTACTTTAAACTCTTTCAGCTGCAATGAGCGAACACAGTTGCAGCAATTTTGTATCAATGGATGAAAGTAAAAGAATTTAATAGAGATTCGAAGAAAGAGGAGAAAAGATGTTTTGGGGAAGAAGAACGACTAAACTGATCACAGTTGTTTCCTTTTAGAGGATATAGAATATCTTTACAAAATGCAATTAAGGAAGCTTTTAAGTTCATGGGGTTCAGAAGCGGAATAAAGTATTGGAAGAAAGAATTGTGGAGAGCAAGAGGGAATTTTATGGTTTTCTACAAATGTAACTAAATAGCAACATAGCATTTACTTCTTATTTTCCCTCTGAATAACTCTTTTCATAAATATTTTGTAGGGTGAGCGAGAATAACAGAACTCTAGAAAAAAGAAAGTTATGAAATCAAAGAAACTCAATTCAGTGTATCCCAACCTTCTACAAGCTACTCTTGCAAACAAGATACAAAAAAAAAAAAAAAATCTAAATGCACAGGGAACACGTAATTTGTATAATAAAAGTAAAACTATAGCTTCATTTTGAACAGTGTCCCCCTGAGCAGGATTTGAAATGGATAGAGCAAGTGGCTAAGCAAATGCTTGAGCAAAGAACTCAAGTCACGTGACTCAAGAATGACGAATGGCGACACGTTTTGCGTGAAACTAGCGAAAGAAACCTGATTTCTTCCAATGCTTTTCTTTAAAAGCTATCACGTGACTTGAGGTCTGGACACTGTATTTGCGTTCATGGTGAATTAATAGTTAGACAATATATTTAAACCTATGAAAGCTTTTCTCTTATATATAATAGCCGATGAACGAGTAACCCACATGTTTCAACAATGAAACTCGCGCCACAGCATGATAATTTGACAATATGTTTTGGTAATGTTTAACATGCAAGGAAAGGCTTTATCGTGACAAGGCTGAACTCGATCCGGTAACTTAACTGTTTTCCTGGTAAGACTGTGTCATTTCAGGGGAATGAAGAAACGAAAATGTGTTCAACAATAAAAGCTATCTACTAAAGTTTAAGCTTAATCCACTAGAGTTAGGGTTACAATTTCAACTATCAAAATATCATCAAACAGGCAATGGCTTCGTTCAAACGTAGAAGCAATTTTCACCCGTCATACCTTGACAAACGACTTTTTAGTTGTTAATATTCTTGGGTGACACCAATAGTAAATAAACAGTGCATACAAAACCAGCAAAGTATTAACTTTTTACATAAAATGAATCTCAAAGCCAATACGGTTTTTAATGCATTTTATTAGTCGTTGCTTCGCGTAGTTAGGGGGTATGATGACATTTATTTCACGTTTAGTCACAAAATGTTCAACAAATATATCAATAAATAATACAAACATTTGGAACACATAAATTAGCGTTACGAAAGAGCCCTCTTAATTGTTCCAGCGGCTAATTTATGCGAAATCTAAATCAGTTCAAACAGATAACTTAAATGCCTAAGTTATGCTCATGTCCATTAGTTGAATTTAAGCGATTGTTTATGCATTAGTTAATGATGTCCGAGGACATCTCGACGTATGTAAATACGGTAAAGGAATACGGTTTGCTATTTTCTGAACATTACGAGGCAGGTAATGTAAAATTAAATGAACATGCTTTAATAAAATTATGTTTGTTTCATGGACTTTTTAAAAGAGACTAAAACCACCAGAAATAATGTTGATTAATTTGGTTAGTACAATTAACAGGAAGTTTAGTTCATGTACATAAAATAACGTCAGATTATATAAGTTTCAGCATGAATTTTGAATTTTATACACCTATGTAAACAAAACAGAATACATGTGTGTATGTTCTCTATACAAATCCACAGCTTATGTCGGATCTGGACAAAATTTGGCAGGAAGGTACTTGGGCACCCGAGAAGGAACGTAGGAGGGGTTGTGGGGGGTTTACAACGACAATAAAGAGCCGAACCGTTCGAATTTCAAATTGAAGATCTCAAAATGGCTGTTTCTACCTAAAATAATTGTCCGATTTTCTTGCTTTAGGTCCCATTGGAAAGCCCGCGAAAAATACACCTGTAATTAATTTATTTCCAACGAATTTTTAAAAAAAACAAGGCTTTAAAATCACCAGGAAAAAAATTTAAACCATTTTTAATCCTAATGGAGCAGAATTTTCATATCGGAAAATTATCGTTTGCGCGATCTCATTTTAAAACCATTCAGAAGGGTTGTGACTTTTATTTTCTCGTCTGTGACTAAATAAAATTTTGTCTTTGTTTTGAGGTAAAAATTTCCTCTTTTGATTATTATTTGGCCACTTATCTTCTTTCTTTTTTTTCTACTACCAGCAGAAGATAATCAAGGATTTTAGTTGTATTTATGGAGGGCTGCGTTTAATTTATTCGGGAATTTTTTATTTGAAGATTTCTTTCTCTAAGAATGAATATTTTGGCTGGAAATTTAATAGTATTTTTTTCCCTCTAATTGAAGTTTGATTGTTGAACATGCGTTACTTGATATAACTTTTATTTTCGAGTTAGACTGAGCAAATCCGGGCGACGCAGTTAGTCTATAATCACATTTTCTTGGTTTTACAGATTGTAGTTAATACATATAGTAACTATACTAATCTCTCCAAAAGTTACTGTTCAAGAAAAAAACAGAATGTGTCGCAAAGATCCGCGATAGAAGTGAAACTTTTGTATTACCGGAAAATATTTTAAATTATTCATCAATCACTTTTGAATAGCATGGATTGCGTTGATCGTTTATTTATTTACCTAAAATTAAATACGTATGTGCTAGTGTGCAACCTCCCGTTCTAAGAGGAGAAATTATCGGTTTACGATAACTAAAGTGAGTAATGAAAAGTCTTGGTTCTAAATGCGTTGATTATAAACAAGTGTTTCAACGGATGCTCTGTTGCTAACCAACAGCTGTAGTCCGCGAGTGCCATGCCCTGAACGCAGAACACATAAGCACGGACAACGAGAAAGAAAGAAAGCGAGAAAAGCGTATGTCTCACTCTTCTACGGTCATCCCACGAAAAGGTTGCACATCATAATTTCAAAATCCTCGCACTCAAAAAAAAAAAAAAAAAAAAAAACTTACACACAACTTGAATGTACAAAAAAGAAAGTTAAACTTTCTTTTCAAAGTGTTTCTGAATACAATAGACTCCGTTATTTCTGAATTTGTTGGGAAAACACTACAGTACTTATTTTACCAATCTTAAAAACAAAATCTTAAAATTTAAAGCTGTATTTCAAGGCTGTAGGTGCTTAGGGGTCTCCTGGACGCAGGCCCGCCACAGATTGCCTTTCAGAATTTCCTTAACCTTACTTTTGTTTTTTAGTATAAGGAGAAAGAGATTAAACGGCAGTTTCTTTTTTGCGAAATATTTTAAACTTCATTAAAAGTTTTAATTGTTCTTGGTCAATTTTTTTTTTTTTTTTTTTGCGGAATTTTAAAATTTTGATAGAACTCTTGGAAGAAGGCTCCAATAATTTAAAAAGCTCGCCAGGACCACATTACTCTACCAACTTTTAAATTACTGCGATTCATTAGTGTTCTTTTTGTTTGATATTTAATACTAGAAAATCGCCCGTCATGGTACGACAGGTGAAAATTGTTTCTACATTTGAACGAAGAAATGGAGTCGTTTCCAAACTTTTAAGAGTATTTTTTTCTGGAAAAACATGCTTAAAAACATAGGATCCGACCATTAAATAATTTCTTTTCGTTTAATGTTTTTACAAAAATACTTGAATCGGTGCGCTTTCATTGTTTACGCTTCTGCAGATGACATCACAAATGATGAAACGCCATTCAGTGTTGCCATTCACAGAGCAAAACATTTAATTTGCATCTTTACTCACGTGTATTCGCAAGGATACGGTTGATAGCAAAAGTAGAGCGCAATATTTAATTCGCTTCTTGATGATCATAACGTGTAAACGCGTTAGAAAGATGCCAAGATGCGCCAAAAAACATCATTTGTGACGTCCTCAAGACCACGCCGTGTATGAAAAATTGGACATTTAAAAAAAAATGTGTATATATATATATATATATATATATATATATATATATATATATATATATATATATATATATATATATATATATATATATATATATATATACACTAGCTGACCCAGCCACGCGTTGCTGTGGCGAAGGAGTTGGATTAAAATATTCTTTTATTCAATATTTTGACAGAATCTAATTAATATTTTTTAGTGAAGCTTAATACAGTTTAGCTAATTTTAAAACATATGAGATTGATAATCGGCGTGTTAGGCTGAATTAAGTACTTATTGAATTTAGTAAGTACTAACTAAATTTTCAATGGCAAAAGAACTATACTTACGTTTAGTAAATTTTGCAAGTATGGCTTCGGCCATAAATCAAAGCAAAATAACTTGAAAGTGATAGTAAATATCGAAACTGATGGTAAAATATCGGGACATAGAAATTAAGCATAAACCCAACACACACTTTTAGAATTTACACTACATTTCATTCATCTCAGCTTTCTCTATAGTTTGTAATTAATAACTTCATTACAAAATACATTAACTAAATTAAAAATATATAAAATTTAAATTTATTAAAGTGGTAGATAACATTGACACTGACTGATCTATTGTTTCTATTTTTTGAAAACTAAATATTATCTAAGCACTAAGTGTGCACAATATTCTTGTTTAACCTGTGTTCTGCTAACACGAATAGGTGTGATAACTTTCCCACTTGTGAGTAGGCAATAGATAGTTGACCATGAGAGACACATGTATGTTTCAAGTCAAACCGAAAGTAGACATTATTTGTTCTTGAGAGCTATCTATGATATTTTCAAAAGCTAAAAAAATCGGAAATTGAAGCCTTCCAAATGTGTTTGAAAACTATAACGCTATAAATGGATTACGTGGCAACACAAAAATTTCTCCTTTAAACTTTTCCGTCAAAATTGTTGAAATTTTGATGAAGAAACGGGTTGCGTTACATAATCTAGGTGGGGTTGTGAAAAGGAATAATTGGTGAAGAAATTTTCAACCAAAAATCGTCTAGTGGTATTCCTGGTATATCCAGAGAATTTAAAAATTCAGTTGGAATGTTTACGGCGTTGTTTTTATCGACAACTATATAACCTTGTTCAGCATCAACGGTCAGCACAATCTGATTATGATTTTTTTCAGTTGTCAATAATGGCTCATTATGCACAATAATTGTAGCTAAGACAGCGTCATTGCACTGTTTTTTCTCGTTATAAATCAGTGTTAATTAAGTCGGTGACCAATCGATCAGGTGATATCACAAAATAATGACTAAACAACAAATTTGAAATTGAAATGCACAAATCTTCAATCAACACTAAAGCTTCATTATAACTCTTTGGTTTAAAATCTTCATTTCAACATCGGTGTGTTTGTTTAACTCTATGGAGTAAGCATAAAATTTATATAGTTTCCCCGCAGAAATGATAATTGTGTTGGATATTATGTCGTCAAAATTATCTTAAACTGTTTCGAATACTGTTTCTCGTTATGCAAAACCTGCATTAGAAAAGGCAACTCCCAATGACTGTGTGCTACCAATAATTACAATTCGCGAAATGCATCGTGATATGTATTAAACACTCGACAATAAACGGTCCGCTAATATTCCCGTCTGTTCGGGAATGTTTAACGATAACAAATGCAAAAACAACCTTCACTTTGTTTTGGATTTACAGTTTTGTTTTAGATAGTTTTGGTCCCAATGTATTGTCTTTAATTTTTAATTATGCCCGAGATTAATGAATGTTGTGTTCTTTGTTTACGTGACTCCCATGATTTTTTTGATTTGATTCAACACTGTAAAAGCAATAAGGAACGTCCTGAAAAATAATGGGCAGCGAATACGCCCAATTTCTGCCAGCAACGTATGTTGCTAACTAAAAACTACTAAAAAGGACTACTTTAAACTACTAAATAGGAACGTATCCCACTAAAAGTCAGAAACCTTCCTAAAATTATCCTGAAGTCTTTCTGAAGAATTCCGAAACCTCTCGGATTCGAGACAATCATTTCTCTAAAATCTTTAGAGAGAATCAAAGTAAGATTAAAAGTAATAGCTTGTCACATTTTTCGACTCACCAAGAAAGTACCAAAAGCGTTATCGTTACCATAGCCACTGCTAAGATGAACTTGCAAGCACGCACAAAGTATTCCACTTGCTTGTTACTCTTGGAAAGTTACGCAATCCAGAGACTCACTTCCTCCCATTGGGAGTTACGTCAATCTGAACGGTCCACGACGACGATAGTGAAGTCAGTTCTTCACTAAAATTCATTAACCTTCCTGAAATTATCCTGGGATCTTTTTCAAGAATTCAGTACTATCCTAGGACAGTCGCTGGACCGTCAGGAAAAACTTAGGTAAGTTTAATACAAAGCTTGACACTACTCTACTTTTTCAAAAAACTTCAAACAATAATGCTCCAAGCATGGCGAAAGATAAGACCGACATGCACGCAAGACTAACTCGCCTGCGATTCCTGCAAAGCTACGGAATCCAAAGGCTCATTCACTCTTTCTGGGAGCTTTTAGGCAATACAAAAAGAACATACGTGACTTGAAGCCGATATACTTAGTAAATGCGCTGAGTTAATCTTTAAACTGGGAGCTAAAATATTTTTCGCAACAGTGAGAAGTTTGCATTCATGACGTTTGTAGCTATTCAGTAAACTTTTTGACGTAGATACTTGGTTTCCAAATAAAATTGTTGATGACCTGTGAAATCCCAACATGTTCCACGGAAATCATCAGTGGCATTTCGGGTTTTTTTTACAATGCTTGTAAAATAGCGTGGCCACATTGGTAAATAATTTATTTTTGAGAATCGGGCCAAACACATTAGGTTTTAGACAATGCAAAAAAATAAAAAATCAGGATTGTTTTTGGTGGTTCAAGTGCTCTTCGTAGAAAATATCTTCGGTAAAATATACTCGTTGGCCGTTTTCAAGATGTACTGCAAGATGCTGTACAGTAGTGCATCTTTCGTGTTATGGGGGAGGAAACTAAATTATGCCAGATAGCTTCGTTGCTACTTATATATCCCCTCATCGCGGTATTTCGTAAATTTGTCCATATCTCGCACCTCGATTGGAACCTAATAAGGACCACTAATAACGTATTTGACAAAACATTTAATGGATTCCCTGGTGCAGCCAAACTCGACACTTATATGAGCCTCATACGTTTTTAAAAGCAGTGGTGAGTATGGAACTACCCGCTGCTTATCAATTTCAACTTGATTTGTAGAATTTGACATTTACATTGAAAAGTGTGGTCTCTATACTCCTCCTTTCTACTGCGATACTGTTGATAACCATCAATATCCGTAACATAGTGTCATTTGTAAATTTTAATAAACTTAAGAATAAAACTTTTGAGGGTGAATTTACTAACAGCGCCATCTATTAAGAATTTACAGAACCAAACAATCAATACACCCTATTAATGAATAATAAACATTTTATTTGCAATAAAAAAATATAAAAACCATCCTATCTTTTAAGTTGGACCAAATTACAGATAGGTATGAAATTTGATAAAAATCGGTTCAGTAGTTTCGGAGTTTACCCCGAACAAACATCGTGACACGAGATTTTTATATATATAGATATGACTGTTGGGAAAATAAAAATATTTTCTGGATCCATGTTTTTTTTTTTTTTTTTTGCTTATTCTATAGATTTCAGTGACTAAAAGTACTACTTTTTAGCCTACTTTCCCAGTAAAAGTCAGAAAAAGAAGAAAAAAGCATGAAAGAAGGCCTAATGCATCTTAAAAATATCGCAAAAAAACAAAAAAAAGTCAAAAATAAATAAAATAATTAAATATTGAAAAATTTAAAATTGGAAAGTAGGGTATAGAGATGGGGGAAAATGTCTGTCGGTTTGTCGGTCCCCCCCCCCCCCCCCCTAATAACTTTTGAATGAATCGTCCGATTCGAACAAACTTTTTTTTGTTCGGAAGATCTCGGCGAGGACACCTCATTCCCATACTTCACTGATTTGAACTATTTTTTGTTCAATTTTGAACAGTTAAAAAAAACTTAACATTCGCGCCTATGGGGAAATTCAAGGCTATTCCGAACTGTGAGGCGAATTTGCTTCAAACAAACTTTGTAGGAAAAAGCGTTTGATGAAAAAGTTGTATATAAAATACCTTTTTGATTTGAACAATTTTCCGTTCAATTTTGAACAGTTCAAATCCCTTAACATTAGCGCCTACGGGGAAACTGAAAGTCAATGTTGATTCCGTACTTGAAGGTGGATTTACTGCAAACAAATTTTGTTGGAAATAGCTCTTGACGCCAAACTCCAGACTTCGACTCCGAGAATTTAGGGGCACTTGACTCCGACTCCTGTGCCCGACTTCGACTCTGACTTCGTAGCCTTGGCAAAAATTTATACACGGAGGACAAATGACTGACTCCGATTCTTAGATATTCGACTCCGACTCCTTTATCTCAAAATGAGATTGACTCCGACTCTGCAGCTATGGTTTTGACTGTGAAACAATTATTGTTGATTTGACTTGTTTTTATTTTTACGCTAAAGTTTTAATTGAGGTATTCAGTTTTCGGCGAATAAACTCGAAGTCATTTATGTTTCTACATAAAGATATGCGCAGACGATTTTTTTTTTTTTTTTTTTGACAATGAAAATTATTTCTTTAAGTTGATATTTTATTGTTTTTATTTGTTTTGGTAAGTGCATTAATTCATTTAAAAAATTGTTTTTGGCAACAGGGGAAAAAGAAACGATATTTTTATTATTTTGATATGATGTATTTATTTTAACGAGCTTATGAATTTTAATTATAACTTTTTCGTTTTGAAAGCTGTTAAAGATTTTTTTATTGGAAAAAGTGTATTAGCTGCTTTGTTTAAAAATTGCTGCTTTTTTTTACGCATCGATTTTTTTTAGATGAGTGAGGAATATTTTATTCCTAGAAGTCAGCTTAAAGTATTTTAAACATATGTTTGAAAAAATTCGCGATTTTAGCTATTTTTGAGTATATTGATCAGGTACTAGAAAGTATATGGGTATACGGGAAAGTATGCTCGTCTAGTTCTAGACAGAACTTCTTGTTAATGAAGGAAATAACCTCATTGCCTATTTGGTGATATTTTGATAGTTGAAATTTTAACCCTAACACCATCCCTAACAAAAGTTAGGGATTAACCCTAAACTCCAGTAGATAGCGTTAATTTACAACCACTTTTTTAATTCTTCATTCCCCTAAAATGACTGTCTTACCAGTAAAACAGTTAAGTTTGTTCATTGTTGAATCACTCAGGTTACTCAGTCATCGGCTATTATTTATATGAGGATGAATAGATGATGTTTATGAAAAACTAAAAATGGCAAACATTTATGCTAAATTAATGTTTAAAAATTCCAATTTATCAAAAACGAATTCAGGTTCATCTTTCTTAAAAGTCTCTTTAAAGTAATTTCAGCATTTATTTCTGACGGAAGCGTAACTGCAAAAACTATTTCATACTCCTGCGCTCTTTGACTTTAATTTCCTTTTTACTTGAACTTTTTCCCTTTCCCAAGCATTTGCACCTCCTAATTTGGATAAGTAATTATTTTTTAAATTTTTATTATACTGTTTTTCCATACTTGAATTAAGATAGCATTTCATAGCTTTATCTTAATTTTATTTCAATTAGAACAAAATTGCTATTCATAACTCCAATAAACTATAGGAGTCGCTGCAGTCACTGTCTAATGGCGGATGAAAAAGGTAAAACAAACGAATTCCGTTACTTATAATTTATTTTGACGCTTAGTGAATGACAACAATTTTTCATCGTGTTTGTGGGAAGCTTTCTTTTCTATTCTTCTGAATTACATTACACCACGAACTGTCTGAAGCTTGTAATTTACCCCCTCCCCTCCCCCCCCCAAAAAAAAAAACGCGTGGAATGGATTGGTTTTACCTTTTTCTTTAGTTTTGTTAATTACCGCAAGGTAACATATTCGCTCTCTGGATTTGCGAATTGAAAAAACCGTTGTTTAAGAATATTGGCACGTTCAAAGAAATAATGCATGCAAAAAAGTTTCATTCGGATTTCTCTAGTTTTTCTGCAATTTCCATTTTAATAGCTTACGTTGCTTAGCAACTCTGTCTTTTTGGAATTCCAGGTAAACCACTTCACTGCAGTTCCGGGACGAGATGTCTCAGTGATATGATTTTACTTTCTTTCTCCGTTTTACAGATGTTTTCACAACCAAAACGAATTTCTTTACTTAAAAAACGATTTGTTTTCCGAAGTTCTGAAATACAGTGGCTCCCAAAAGTGTTCGTACACTTTGAAATTTTTTAGTAAAACCAAAATAACGCGAAACTGAATTCGAATATGAAGTCCAATATTTTTTTACATCATTCCTATGTCATTCTCAATAAAACACTGTAGTTTTTTAAAAATATTGACGGATCTTCTTTTTGAAATGAGTCAAAAAACGAAAAGACAGAGAAATAATATGCCACAAAAGTCATGGTACACTCAAAAAATTTCGAATGAATTCGTGATTAAAACTATCATATGTCATTTTTTTATTATTTTTGCATTGTGTTGACCCTTAAAAATCATTTGGCTTGAATTTTTTGTTAATTTATTCCTCAATATTGTGCTTATTATTTTAAAATGGCTGGGATTCGTAAACAACCACAAACATCATTCGAAATTTGAATTTTTTCCTCACAGTAGCGCTAAATTGGTTTGAAATAACTCTAAATTAGTTATTTTATTCCATTCTATAGTAAAGTGCTTGATAAAATGCTTTAAAGAAAATAATCGGACCGAAAATAAGGTAAGAAAAGGTCAACCGGCAAAGTTGACAAAACGTGATAGGAGATTTACAGTTAAAATTTTTATGAAAAATACACATTTGAGTGCTGGAAAAGTTTCTGCACAGTTGAATGAAAGTTTTTACATTTAATTTTCTCCTAAAATTGTCAGCCAAGATCTCTGATTAGCTGGATTAAATGGGACCACTTCCCGCAGAAATTTTCTTGGCCGTGAGAAAAACAGAAAGCTTACGTTTTTCGTCACAAAATCAATGATAAATAAGCTCAAAATGTTTGGGAATTACGTCTTACTTTCAGATAAAAATAAATTCAACATTTTTGGTTAAATTATTGTATAATTGTAAGTAGAAGAAAAAATTAGGCACTTAATCTTAAGAATTTAGTTGGACCAGTTAATCAGGACGGTGATGGTGTTCTTGTGCGAGGGTGCATATCAGCATTAGGACTTGGTAGTTCGGAATTTTTTGATGAAATAATGATTAATGCTATTCGTTTAAATGTTTTTAAAACCAATTTTAAACTCTTAGCCAAAAATTTGGTTATCGGAAACAACTTTGTTTTTTATCAAGATAACGATAAGAAGCACAAGGTTTTCAACGTTTGCGTCTAGTGCCTCAAAAATTGTCCTAAAGTTTAGAAAATACCCCCTCAATCTCCCGATTTGAACTTAATGTAACATATTTAGAGATATCTGAAGGCTAGATTACGAAAATATGGCTTTGAAACGAAAATAGAGCTAGAAACAGTAAAACTCGAAGTGTGGTTGAACACTTATTCGGAAATTATGCAAAAAAAAAAACATAAAAAAGGATAAAATATATTCCGAGACGTTTAAAAGGGGTTGTTGATATTGCATGATATTCTACTAAATGGTAATTTAATAAAAATTTAGATTATTCAATAATATATAGACATTTTTTAAAGTGTACGAAGACTTTTGTGACATAAAATTTCCGACAGTTTTTGGTTTTTTATTTTTAAAAAATTAAGTTTTAATATTTTTAAAAAAATTTCATGTAGTTTTGTTGAAAATTTATCATAGATCTTATAATTAAATACCTATTCCGAAATATTAATTCTAACCAATGGAGAGGGTCCTATTTCAGTGAAAGTCGTAGGTGTACGAACACTTTTGGGAGCCACTGTAGATTAAGTCGGGAAATCTACGTATGAAACGCAATTTCATACAAATAGTGATTATATGAGACTGTCTTTAAGAACATTTATTGAGTTTATTTTATAATTTAAATTTTTAACTTATTAATGCTTTATGTTTACTTATTTACTTATTTAATTGTAGCCCTGGATTATAAGTACTACACGAAAAATATAACATCTATTGCTTTCATTTATTTCATAATTTACATTTTTACTTATTAATACTTTAAGTTTACTTATTTAACAGTACTCCTTGATTTTAAATACCGCGTGAAAAATGGAAGCTTTATTGCTTTCATTTATTTCATAATTTTCATTTTAATCCTCACATAAATAATAGCCGATGATCGAGTAACCCGCGGATTCAACAATGAAACTCGCGCCGCGGCATGATAATTTGATAATATGTTTTGGTAATGTTTAACATGCAGGGAAAGGCTTTGTTGTGACAAGACTGAACTCGATCCGGCAACTTAACCGTTTTCCTAGTAAGGCTGTCTCATTTCAGGGGAATGAAGAAGAGGAAGAATGGTCAACAATGAAAGGCTACCTACTACAGTTTAGGGTTAGTTCACTGGAGTTAGGGGAACAATTTCAACTATCAAAATATCACCAAACAGGCAATGGCTTCGTTCAAATGTAGAAGCAATTTTCACCCGTCATATCTTGACGGACGACTTTCTAGATTATTAAAACTTGATGTTTACTTATTTACGTATGTAGACCTTGATTCTAAATACTACATGAAAAATAGAGCGTAACTGCATAAGAACAATGGGAACTATATGACAAATGAATGCAATGTGCGTTAAGTAGGCGTCCTCAATCTTCAAAGGATCTACTCCCTCTCCACGTCGAGCATTGATGTGAACACCCCCCCCCCCCTTTCGTATATGATTTTGATACGTACTTGAATATGTGGCCAATTCAAGTACGTATCAAAACCATTTAAAAAGATTTCATACTGGTCGATGTTTGTAGGCTGGAAAGTAGTTGACATCTAGAAGGGGAGGGTGAAGTGATGAAATATTTGCTGTTTTTAGCCTCACACATCTCGTAACATTATAGCTACAGTCTACTCACGAATTACATGGAATTTGGCTATCATCACGTTACGACGAGTCTATATGAATGAGGGGGAAGAGTCCGTATGTGTTTTGCTTATTTCAATGTGACTCTGCTCTAACTAGAGGCTAACATACAGCTACAAAAGCTAGCAACCCCAAAACAAATAGATGGGTCTATTTCCGATGTAAACTGAATGTTTGCTTTTAAATGTATCTGATCAGATTATATGTAGTTGATTTTTGATTTTTTAAGGTCATTTTTGAACGACCTAGAATGTGTAGTATAGGCATCTGTGTGCAAAACTCTAAGAATTCTCTCCTCAAAAAGCGATAACACTAAATAAAGTTGTTTGCGCATAACAATGATGAAAAATACTAAAGAACAGACTGCAATTATTTTCCAGCGAAAGAATGCAAGAGAAACCTGTTTTGATTTTCAACTGTTGAAAGTTTCATGACAAAAAAAGGGGAGGTGGGAAAAATAGAGAAAATATAAGGAGTACGTACTGAGAGAAAATAACAACTTCATGTGTGAGAATATTTTCGTAAAGTCAATTTTTGTTTAGCAATTTTTATTTACTCATTCCTACGTCTCTTGGCCAAAGTAGTTACTAGGTTACTTAATGTTCCAGTTGACAAAAAAAGTTGAATTATACCGAGGATGTTTAGTTTGAAAATAGTTGGAAATAGTTTATTTTGCAAGTAGCTTCTGGAAATATTAGTTTCTGAGAAATAATTTTGTTACTGCCACATTCTTTGGGAAGTGTCACATGATAACTTTTAGAAAAAAAATAGGGGGAGGGATCCGTTCTGTGTTATTGTTATTTTGCTGGCAGATTTGTTGTTATTATTTCTGTTACCCTTATTCTAAACCCCTAGATTAAGTCCAAGAGATCATGTCGCACTAAAAGACTAAAAGATCAAACTAATCCCACTCTCATCCGACAATTGCCCCACAGAGGCACCTATACAGCAAATAATATGAGAGGGAGAGGCAATAGCCGAGCATGGGCAAGTAGAAAAAGCCTTGGTGGAACCGTTGAAGACCAGACTTCTAATGTGGCTAGACAGGCAGCTAAGGCAGTTTGGGCATGTCTTGAGCAGGTCTTCTGCAAAGGCAATCCAGGATACTCTGCGGTGTACCAATCGTGTTCAGGTGGAATCCTCCAAGTTGATTATATTTTGTCAATAAACATGGAATGAACCTCTGAGACTCTTAAAATTGATGATGGGAGAATGGAAAGATTACATGGAAGATTTTTATTCCAAAACACAAACATTTGCATATTCGACGACAGAGAATTCTGAATCAGAATACGATATCCAGGTTTGTTTGGCATTTTACAATTAAAAGAAATAAACGACATGTTTTTGAATTCTAAAATTGTTTAGAGTAAAAAGAAGAAACACTTTCTACTGTAAAAATACAGGACTACGGAATCGGTGTCGTGGATTCGGACTGATTTTGAGGAGTCGAAGTTGGAGTCAGGAGTCGAAGGCTTCAATAGATGGACCCGGAGTCGATCAGTTTCTGTCCGCAACTTTGCCAGAACTTACGGTGTCGGAATCGAAGACTCAAAATTTCCCGAAGTTGGAGACGAAATCAGTCAATTTTTCCTCCCAGGAGTGCCCACAGGGAGATATGAGTTGCGCCATCAAAATTGGGAGAGGGGGGGGGGGTCGTTTTTTAAAATTTATCTATTGATTCATTTTCAATTTAAATTATTTGTTTTATTTTATTTTATTCTGTTCTGTTTATATTTTATTTCATTCATTTATTTAGTTTGCGTGTTTGTTAGTGTATGTGGTATGTCATTGGAGTGGAACAGACCTTTTCTAGAAAAAAATAAATAAAAATAAATAAAAAAGAGAAAAAACCAGTTTGAATTCTGAAATTTTGAATTCAAATTATGTTTTTCGCAATCACGAGTTTCGGCAGGACCCTACTCATGGGAGTTATTGTTTCTAGAAACGGCTCCTCTCCCCCCAAGCCTGTCCCTCCTCCTGTGCGGTTACGTGTGTCTAGTTGTGTGTGTGTGTGTAGGTTAGGCTTGTGTGTGTGCGTAAACCTGCGTGTATGCACGTAGGCGTGAATGTATGTGTGTGAAGGCGGGTGTGTGTGTATGTGTGTAAAGGCGCACGCGTGTGTGTGTGAGTGGGTATGAGAGCACGTGTGTGTAGGACATGCACGCCACCGGATTCCGGGGGACAGTGGTCAGGACCAGAGGAGGCGCGCCTGCAGAGACCGATGGGCGGCGGTGCTGCAGAAGCCCCTGGTTTCTATCTGAAAAAGGAACCACAACATCAAGGACAATCAAATGAAAACAATTAGCAATCGTGATTGCTCAAAAAATTAATAAAAATATTTAAAAATAAAATAAAAAGAGAGAGGTAAAAAATAATGAAGGGTAAGAGGATTGGGAAAAATTTGGAGTGGGAGGATTTGCGCCATTGAACTTGGGAGGGGGGAGGGTCACCCTTGTTTCCTCCAACACAGTAACTTTGCATAGAACATTTAAATCTTCGGTTCCATTATCATAACTTACATTTGTTGCATTTGAAAAATAAAATTGCTTTTGCAAATATCCCAAAACGAGTCTTTTAGACTAGTACTCCAATCTTTCCACTCACCCATTCACATATTTCACAACATTGCTCAATTATGGAAATATTTTTAAAAAAAAGCATTTTATCGAGAGCTATAAAATGCTAACAAGCATTAATGAGAACATAAAACGAATATTTACTTGTCACTTCGAAAAACAAATTTACCGCGCTATCAACATAACATTACTTTTATATGCCCAACCATTTTATCGGCTTCACTTTAATGGAAAAAAAGCTACGAAATATTTCCAATACAATTCTCATCATCCCAAATTCTACGGTCGACTATCGTTAATAGCTTCCTGCTAATAGACACATTTAATATGTTTCTGGATGGATCGATAATTGCCGGTAGCATTGCTTATAAATTTCTTATGTCTAACCAGTAACTTCGATTTCGTTCGAATAAGGAAAGACTTATTCCCTCGAAGAAACTCAGTTCTTGTAAAAAATAAGATGACTTTGCTTTTGATTTTTTCTCCCGTTTAAGAGTATTTTCTCCGCATCCAGATTGTTATGCTAGTCCCATAACTTGCATTGTTGTTTTTAATTGTGTTCTATGTTTTATTGCGGAGGGCACAGCGGCGGTTACAAGGTCAAGGTCATGGAGGTCATGACCTTTACCTTGTAGGTAAACATTACCCCCCCCCCCCCACACCCCCTGAACCGTAGACTGTATCATCCGTCCCAAACTGTGTTTGTTCAAACAGTTAATGAATAAAACGTAAACTATTTTAGTCATATTTTCAGTAATATTTGAAATACTTCTTTTATTGTTTATTAAATTAATTAGTATTTTTCATGCCCTATTGTGTTCTTTATTCCTGGCAAAATTGGTGCTTTTTATTTTGACAACGAAGCAGTTTAGAAAATCTTTCGTACCCAAAACCGTAGATTCGTTCATGAGGGGCAATAAAAAGATCTGTTTTTGATCCAGATAAGGAGCTGAGAAAACCCTGGTCCCCTATTCAAAGGGGAGATTTGTAACAGGTTGAGGGACTTTGTAAACACCTGTCAAAATTTTGTTTAAACGATTAAATTTTTGAAATGAATTTTCATCAGTTTCACTGTATGGTAACCACATTGATTTTCTAGCGTGCTTTTTTCATTGCTATTTATGTAGGCATGAAAAAGGAAGGAAAAAAGAAAAGCGGAAAGAAAAAAAGGGGGGGAAAAGAAATAGTAAACAACGAAAAGAAGAACTAAAGAAATGGGGATAAGAAACGAAAGAAAAGAAAAAGGAAATATGTAGAGAAGAAGGGAGAAAAGAAAGAAGGGAAACGAAAGAAATAAATATAAAATAAAATAGAAAAAGAAATAATTAAATTTAAAAAAAAGGAAATAGACATGAAAGAAAAAAAAACGAGAAAAAATTAAGAAAACAAAAAGAAAGAAAACGTGAGAAAGAAAAAAGGTGTGCTTTATATATTGTCAAATACAGAAATTTCGTCAGCATTATACACTAAATCAGCGTCTCTTAATTTCCTTGACAAGTGGAGCCCTTTCTAATTTCGAGTTTTTCTTGGAACCCCTGGTGTTTCTTCAGTGTTATATAAACTTAATGGAGAAATGGTTTATTTGCAATAAGAATAAAGATTATTTTCAAATAGCGGATATACAGGTTTGGGCCCGTCGTAATGAATTTTTAGGTTTTTATTTATCACAGCGTAATGTAAAACATTTCTGGTGTGAGTTTTTGAATCCTCACCGGGCCCCTATTAACGTGGGGGGGGGGGGCTTCGTACTTGTGACATTTACACCAGGGTAAATACGCCACAATACGGGCAGTAATGCTCCTGGCCCTCTTTCACTTTCTTTTGCAATCTGAAGTTATTGGACTGAGAAGCAAGTGTCGCGTCTTCGATTTTTTCGAGGAGGAGCAAAAACTTGAAGACTGCTGCCCTTCTTATTTTCTTTTAAGTGTTTTATATAAAGTTTTAATTTTTAAGAAAGACAGAAATAGTTTAAATTAATAAAGTATAAGATTACGCTCAATATTCAGAAATTTTTCATGTGTAATTTCTTGTTGTGAACGGAAAATAGGCAGCAAAAGTTAAACGCCTAAAAAAGCAATTTTTGACTGTTTTTTGCGGCGTCAGAGGAAGCACGGATGTGAGGGAGTTCCTTGTAAAACTTTCAAAATTCAAGTATTAAAAACGCTGTTTTGGTAATCTTTGGCGGTGCAACTAGAAAAGTGGGGGAACGAGAAAGAAGGCTTGGAGCCCTCTCCAGGGAAATGTTCAATATTGAAGTAAAACAACAATTCAAGTTAAAGGAAGAGGTAAATCTTCTTGAAGTCAATTTTAGGCTGTGTTTTGTGACGTAAAGGGAATGGGGAAGATTCAAGAGCTTCCTCTGGAAACTTTTCAACACAGAAATTGTAAGAACGCGAATGTAGGTTATGCTTGAGGATAAAGGAGGAGAAGATTTTCCCTCTTGACACTTTTTTCGGAACTGAAGTCAAGTTCGGAATTTTTTGTGGAAATAAGGGCTTGGAGGTCCTTTGCCAAACATTGTTCGCAAATACAAATTTTAAAAAATCAATTTCCCACTAACTTTGCAGTATCAAGTGAAAAAGTTAAGAATCTCAACCGGAAAATTACAGAAGTTTAAATTTTCAGGCTACTTTTAGTTGTGACATTGAGGAAATGGTTTACGGTCCCCTCTTAAGAAAGTTTTTGAAAATTAAAGTTAAATAAACGTACTTTAAGCTATATTTGATGATGTTAAGAGAACGGTCACAGCTCGGAGTATGTCCCTAGAAATTTCTTAATTTTGTAGCTTTATGTAACCAGAAGCTGTTCAGCTTCACATACAAATCGTCGCTAAAAATACGAATGGGCGTATTTCAAAAAAATTGAAAAATCAATTATAACCTACACTGAAATGTCCAAAGTAGATTTTATAACATGACCAATGGGTGTATCTCTTCAATAAATAGTAAAAAAGTTATAGTCCCTCACAGTGGTGGTGGTTCTCAAGCGATACAGTAAACTAGAAATCTTTAAATCGGTTTTCTGCAAAATGCGTAAAAATGAGATACGCCCATTCGTTTTTTCAGCGACGAAATGGTATGAGAATATTTATCTTTTAAACTACACCAGAAATTCACTAACCGGCATTAATTAATATTGATACAAGGAAGAATCAAATGTCATTTCAATGAAAGTGTCGTATTCATCTATTAACATATAGTTGAGTGTCATATCTTGATAATCAATGAGTTTTTGATGGACTATTCATTTCGATATTATCTCTGCCAGTCATTTGCAAAATACTAACAATAGGCATTTTTTCTTACATGATTAAGTTTAACATTATGAAAAAAAGATCTGCATTTCGTGGAACCCTCGAGTGATCTCGGTGGAACCCAGGGGTTCCGCGGAACACAATTTAAGAAACGCTGCTCTAAATGGTACTGAAGAGTCATTCAATCATTCACGTATTCTTTTAAAGAATTATAAAAAAATGATTTACGAGATACGTTTGGAAGACCTCGACACGAAAACGGAAGGTAAACACGACATCAGACGTCGGTCGTCGAGAACACTCTGCACGTTCTCCTTTGCAATTGTAAATTATTCAGCATTCTTGGACATAACATCCAGATCTACTAATTAACGTTCACAATCGCAAATTCCATTCCCACCAAAAGTAACTCGCAGAAAAGATAGAAAACATTCTTCTCGAAGTCGAGTTAAATCGCTCGACACCTCTGAAGTTTTTCAATTCGTCACAAGAGCTTTACCCGGGACAACCTGCCATTGGTATTATGACGACGTTGGACTCAACTCCACAACAAAGTAAATTGCATCAGATACTTATGAGCTCGTTAATTCTTCCATTTTTGCTGCTCCAACTGGGACATCTAGTTTTGCGCTTTTACGACTATCAGAAGAGAGTTTGACACTAAGTTTCACACAAAATATTGTTATAAATTTTATAAACAACACAATTTTCATGTATTTCTGCAATGAATTTGCTGCAATCTTCCTCTATTTGGTTTTTATTCTAATAACTAGAAAATCGCCCGCCAAGATATGACGGGTGAAAATTACTTCTACATTTGAGCGAAGCGATTGCCGGTTTGGTGATAGGCTTAAAATTTCAACTATCAAACTAACTCCAGGGTATTAACCCTAAATTCCAGTAGATTGTGTTCATTGTTGACCACTTTTTCGTTTCTTCACTCTCCTAAGACTAGACTTACCAGTGAAACAGTTAAGTTACCGGATCCAGTTCAGCCTTGTCAAGATAAAGCATTTCCCTGCACTTCAAACATTAATTCGCAACTCCAACGAACTATAGGGGGCACTGAAGTCACTGTCTAATGGCAGACTTAAAAATAAAACAAACACACATGGTAACGAAGAAAATGCTAAAAGTGTTGTGATTTTTGTTCGTACGTATGATTTTTTCGCTTTATTCTTTTTAAATTCATTTTCAAAGTCTTGTGGATATTCTGGCCCACGTAGAAAGAAATGAGAATTCAAGAAGCATTACTAAACGTCAAACATTAATGCAAAGTACGTAGTTCATAGTTCTAAGCAACCATTTTCACGATGTTGAATTCGATATTTATCAATTCTTGATAAAACTAAATAACAATTGTGGCCTGACAAGAATAACAATTAATGCTAGAAAATTTAATATGACATTACAAATTATTACCAAAAGAAGATGATACTTCTTTGCTTTGCTTTGGCTAGCGCTTATTGTTTTCCATTTGTAGCTGAGGTATTTCTCTCGAATTCCCGAATCGGTTAATTTAAAAATTTTCTGTTTCGATTTTTCTAATTTCTGAGTTACGATTTAATTGTGTCATGTTATGCAAATCATCAACAAAATTCTCACGGATATATGGCGGTAGTTTTCTTTTCAGTTGATTGACCATTATTTCTTTTCACTTATCGAATTCTGTAATCTTACTACCATTTTATTCCACTCATGATAAAAATTAGAAATGGTTTAACTAAAAATGAGAAAAATCGCCAAGGCTACTTTGCTCGCACTATACTAAAACTATAACTCTAAACAAATTTGGCGAAACCTTTCAGCTGAGAATAAAAGGAATAAAGTAAATTCTTTCTCGGTTATTCATTTTGTTCTACGATAATATATTCAAGAAAATATTTTGCATACTGTCCATTACAACTAAATGCTGCTGTAAAATATGGTAAGTTTAATTAATTTAGATTAAAAAAACCCCATATTCTTACAAATTCATACAAAAAAATAAAATTTTTTACCTTGTATAACGTTATCCAAGTTTGTTAATCCAGAACTTTCGCTTTCACCAATTGTTAAGGAAATAATGAAAACTAACATTATTTTGAGGAGCTCGAGAATACTACTAAGGGACGAATTAATTTCTGTAGCTGAAAGCAAACTGAGACACATCGAATGCGTTAATAAATACTCAGAACAAACTGCCTGTGTTTACGTCAACAGACACACGTGGAACGCAACGTGGCAATGTTTTAGTTTCATTTGCAGTTTTGTAAATCACCGCAAGGTAGCGTATTCGAGCGCTGGAGTTCCGACTTGATGACGTCAGGAGCGTTACTCGATCATTCGCTTATATGAGGATATTCATTCAAAATTACCACTTTCTGAAGCTTTAATTGCAATTTGTTTTCATTGCTTAGTTGGTAGATAACATAGGAGTCTACGGACTAACAATATTTGGTGCCAAATTTGGTCAAAAATCGCCAAATGTGGCCAAACTTCGGGACATTTAATGAGTCATTAAGTGTCCATTTACCAAAAGGATTAATATTTCATCAATTTCAACAATGGGTATGACAACTTAATAGCGATCACTTGTTTAAATATTAACATCGCACGTGTATCCGATCCAAGATTGAATTCTTTTAAATCTCATCAAGGAAAGAAGAGGAAATTCATTCTCGCAATTCAAATCCCATGAATTTTTTGCCATGCTTCAAAGATTGTTAATACCTTTTATTATTGAGACATTACTTTTCATTACGGAATAAGATCAATATTTGACGATGAACACGTGATTTTCTTTATCCTCTTTTCCGTAGCTTTTTACTGTATTTGCTCTCTAGAGGCAATATTTCAGATGAAGAAAATAGTTTTGAAATAAATGAATTACATGTTATAAATACCAGCATATCGCTTTGGGTAGTCAAATATTTAATAATTACACGTAATTCTCCAATGCTCACATGCATACACATATATACAGGGTTTATCATTACAGCGTTTACAGGCTTTCAGGGCAGATAGAGTACACCTAGACGATGGGAAATCACATAGCAATGCATGGTCGGAAATGCTTTCCTAACGCGATAGTGACGACACAAAGCACATGACATGAATTAAGGCCCCTATATATACGAGCCGGCGCATCAGCTTGAGGTCAGCAATTTTGGATCGGAGCTTGGCAAGTTATCGCGTTTCTTTCTTGGCAAGTTATCGCGTTTGGTGATTGCTCACTGCGATCGATTATTAGCTGCATACGTGAATTGTTTATTAAATAAAATATTATTTTCGCAAATTTGGCGAAACCCGAAACTTTGCTGTGGCCACCCCCCCCGCAGCGCAACAATGAAAAATCTGATCCAAAGTGGCTAAACTTAAGCTGATGCGTCGGCCTATCTATATAGCGGCTCTAACACGAATAGGAGGAGAAAACATGTTTATTATTTTTAATGTAGCAAAAATGCTGGCAAGTTTTTGTCTCGTGTACACGATAGATGTCATTACGTAAACCGAAGCATCAGATGACGGTGCATGCTTGTCGCCAAGCTCGCTTTGACGTTCGATTTTCAATGCGCAGGAGATGTGTGGCATTCATCACGACCCGGGGTCGTAATTTCGAACACCTACTTCGATGACGATCATCGAGTCCTTGATGTTCTTTTTTCTTAGGTTTTTGCTGTACTAAGGATAATAAACACGTTTCCTTCTCTTATTCGTGTCTTGTTTGGTGATTTATGTCGTCATTACCGCGCTGGGAAAGCATTTCCGACCATGGATTACTGTGTGGTTTCCTATCGTCTAGATTTACTTACACACACACACACATTATATATATATATATATATATATATATATATATATATATATATATATATATATATATATATATATATATATATATATATATATATATATATATATATATATATATAGTAACGTCGAACTTTTCATTTTTTATTTTTTTGCATTTTTGTCATCTGTTGTGGGTTAGCTTTATTGTACAAAGCTTGCTTATTTGGTTTCCGCTGAAAAAAAGGCGCGAAAAAGACGTCTAAATCCAACATTTGCTTATTGTTAGTATTGAATCCAACACACATTTCTACGAATATCTTGAAAACTCAGTTCTCCAGATACTGTCGTTTACCTGCTCATGGCAGTATGTGTGTGTGTACTTGAATCATAAAAAAGAAATAAAAGTACAGACCACATAGTATGTTTAATAAGTAAGTAAGGCAGTGTTGCCGTTAAATGTGTAAAATAAATGAAAAACTTCGTTTTGGATGGCATCGAAACCAATTTTAAAACTGTAATTCTACTAAGCGTATTTGTTTTCTATTGAGTTTTTTCAGCTAATGAGTTTGTTTTAAATTATGTAATTTCATTATTAGTCTAAGTATCATCAAACAACAAAAAAAATGATAAGTGGAATTTTATTTGAAACTGTAATACTAATCTATCAATTAAAGATTAAAAATTCTGGAAAATAATTTAAAACATTCAAACCAAATTTATTTCCCAATTTAAATGCTTTAGATTCTGTTGATGTATACTATGTCATTGTAAAAATGAAGACCATGCGAAGGATCTTCAATTATTTACTTTCAAGAATTTGCTTATTTTCTTGTTCTTCTTTTTATGTATTTCCATGCAACAGAATTAAAATTTTGCTTTTAAAAATAAAAATGAAAAAAATTAAACCAAACTCAACCGAAAGATGTGGCAAAAACCATAATATAGCTTTATTCTTTTAATTTCATTCACTTATACGTAAAACCTAAAAATTCTTTTAGATAAAAGCAATAGAAGGAATTCCAAAGACAAATAATAATAATAATAATGTAAATTTAAATCACATTTCACTTTTTTTTTGTTGAGGAAACACCATAACTTCCTTAATAGTTTACCATAATTAAAAAGTGAGGCATTATTTTAAAGATTTTTTCCACCACGTTCGGTGGAAAATAAAAAGACAATTCACTTTTTCGTCTGTATTGTTTAGTGGCAAATAGCTTAATTTGTCAGAATCAAATGATTATTGATCAAAAATATGCTACGCAAATTCTACCTTACGAACATTATTAAAAATTGTTTATGTACCTTTTGCGTGATCCGAAAATAGCTTCTAAAAAGTATAGTTTTGAGGGGTAAAAAAACATTGAACAGAAGCGAAATCATACTGTTTCCAGATGTGAAATAGTTCGAAAACATGAGTAGCATTATTCAACGTAAACAACTAAGTCTCAGATACTATAAACACTCTTTCTACAAAACAAGCAATAAGCTAAAAAAAGAGCTCTATTCAACGGGAGAAGAGGTACCTAAGCCCAGATTCAGCGGCCGTGTTTAGTTACAAATTCTCTGAAATTCGAAACTGTGCTGCAACTTTCGTGTCCGGTCTTTCTTTGATGTACCCTTTGGGGAAAAACAAAGAAGTCATTATTTCGTTACGTCATAAGTATTTGCCACGTGATCTGTGGACAAAGAACGACTTCTGCTGTCTGTTCTAAAAGAAAAACACATTTATAAAGTTGTTTGAGTAATATTCGGTGGTTTTTTTGATGGTCATGAAAAGTAAAAAAATTTCAAAACCCGAAACTATTTTTTTTTTACTTTTCTGAATGTATCTGAAAACAAACTAGTTATCTATTTTATCATTAAAGAAGGTTGTCTGGAAGGAAAAGATATAAGTGTCACTCAAGTTGTAAAACACACACACCTTTACATTCCGTTCTCGAGAAAAAAATTTAAAAACGGCAGTGAGAAGTAAAGGGATGTTAAGTGGCAAAATTAAAAACTTCGAGATAACCTGTGCAAATGGTAGGAGAAGTTCTCTTCTGTACTAGGACAAGAGATGGTACTAGTAGCCCTGGTAGGTTCTGCTATACGGCATGATTTAGAAAAAAAATGAATGAATGCCTACCTAGGATCTGAGCTTCAAATTCATTTTCTCGAAGCTTAAAAAAGTCCACATACATCCCTTTGCTTCGCAATGAGACATTTGTTGTTCATTCGCTAAACATGTTAAAATATTGTACTCAATGTCAATAGCCACTCTGTGCCAAATTTTACGTTGTGGTGCTTTTTTGCACGCGACTACAATTGGCGCGATGTGTAGTGTGGCATGCCTCCTCTTGGTGCACCCTGGGTTACGTCAAATCTGAAGCAGCTTTAGTCTTTTCTGATTGACCATGTTCTTCTACAAGCACATTTACATCGCTTTAGACGTGTGGTGGTTTAGTAACTATTTTGTGCGGTGAGGGAGCTGACATGAATGTCGGGCACCTCTGGAACATACTCTCCGAGATGTGCGTAATTCTTCCTTCTTTGAGTCGACCTCTCACTGAAGAAACTTTATACCTGTATTGGACTCCAAGATCTCTTACGATCAATACAGCTGACGGCTGATAGTTAATCGTTCTTTTTGAAACTATTGAAAGACTTAATTTAAAGAAAAAATCTCAATATGCGAAAAGAAAAAGATTAAAAAAGGCAAACCGGTTTGAAGGACACTCGTCCTCCAGACATTTTGATCATCTTTCATCTAAACGAACTGGTGACGAAATAAATAACTGGTCTGAACAACCATTCTCCGTATTTTCGTAACAGTTTACAACAAAAACAATAGTCCTAAAACTTGCAAATCATAGCACGTCTAAACTGAATGATTGCATTAAAATGCAATAGTTTGTGAGCACTCCCTTACGATCCAACTCTTTTTGGATAACCGTTAAAATACATATCGCCAATATTTTTAACTACATATTTTTAATACTGGGTGACTTAGCTGCAAAACTAAGAAATGACAAAATTGTACATGCGAATAACCTTAAAGTTTTATTCGTGGCCTAATATAGCATATAATTTGCAAAAAAAAAAAAATGCAGACGCAATATACTTATTATATTATATATGAGGTAGGGAGAAGCAAAGGGATGCAAGTGGCAAAATTAAAAATTTGGAGATAACCAGTACAAAAGGTAGGTGAACCTCTCCTCTGTCTTTGGGCAAGAGATTGTACTAACAGCCTAGGTAGGTGCTGATGCTGCATAGCGTGATTTAGAAAAAAATTTCAATGAACGCCTGCCTAAGAACAGATCTTTAAACGTGTTTTACTCGAAACTTAAAATAGTCTACTTGCATCCCTTTGCTTTTCACTGCCTCATATTATGACGCAATAATTATGACAACCACTAAGACCCTTCATCCATATTAACATTAATTGCATTAAGGAGAAATCTTGGTTAAAAAGGGATTCCCGGTAACTCCGAAACATTTGTCAGCAGTTCTTTTTGCTATTTGTAAATATTCATCACTGTTAAAATCTCTTCAGCAAATCTTGTTCAAAATATTTTTAATTCCTAACTCCAGTTAAATAGATGTGTATTTTTTTGTTTATAAGTCGTGTTGACTAATACGAAAAATTAAAACTAAGTTGAAAACTTCTACTTTACGATAAACTAAAATTCTTGAAACTTGAAGAAAAAAAATGCATGCACTATATTCTGCGGAAGCAGTGGTTGGAAGTAGCGCGCTACAAGTAGCGACGCTACTGTAGTAGCTACATTTTTTAGTAGTTTGTAGTGTAGCGCACTACTTTTGAAAAAAAGTAGAGTAGCGAGTAGTTCGATACAAAAAAAGTAGTTTGTAGCGATTTCAAAAAACTACTTTTAAATAAAGTTTCAAAAAAAAAAAGAAACGAGGTTTCAAACGAATCTGACAGGTGGAAGTCTTAAACGAGTAAAAGTTACACCAATCAGACACGCGTAAGAATTAGAAAAATACGAGCTGACCTCAGCAGGGTTGCTATTTTGTCCACTTTTTTGTAAAAAAAAGTTCGGTTGCTATTTTGTTGTTGTCTGGGACGCCGGAAGAAACTGAACAAAATGGACAAAACTGGACGAAATGTACAAAATGGGCGAAATGAAAAATAAACTGATTATGCATGCATAAATTTATTGTTATAGCGTAGTATTAGTATATTATTCTAATACATTTTCTATTATGAATTAATCATTTAATTAAAATAGAATCATTAACTTTAGAATTTCATAAATCTAAAAAAAATTAATTACACATCGGTGCAGCTAGTTTTAGATCATATTTACTTAAAAGTAATAAAATTTAACAATGTTAATAAGCTATTGGGCGTGATTAGACGAGTATATATACAATAGTAGAAAATAAACTCTATGAGAAAGTCAAATGAAATGCTTGGAGATATACATACAAAACAAAGATTTACAAATTAAAAATATTTTATAACTGTTACATTTTTCAAGTTTTTATTGATGTCGCCCCATAGTAAAATATTTATGTACTCAGCATATTTTATGAATATGTTAATATCATACAAATTAAGAAAAATTACTACTTTAGTAGGGTCATGGGTACTTAGAACAGTGTACCAGAAGAGGCAATAATAGGCAAGATGCTAGATAGCTTTAAAAGGGCGAAAAATCTTCATTGGGGCTAATAAATTGACTAGGGAACAGCCTAGTCAGAGCCTGTTGCTGATCATCACATTTGTATTTGTATTGCAAGGACAGATTTCACTTCATGCCAACATTTCTTTTATTAATTTCAAGTAGGTTTTCTTTTCATTTTTTTGAAATATAATTTTTAATGTTTTGGAACTCCAACCTTTAAAAACTTTTAAATTTCTACTTTTTGATTTTATAAATGCACTTATTATGAGTAATAAACAGCTGATGTGCTTGTTTTCTAAATGCTATTACATGCATTATAATTTATTTTAACACTCATTTGATTTCTTAACACATTTACATAAACTTCAACTGGTCTTACTTTTTTTATTTTCACTTTAAAATATTTTACTATCGATTGTTTATATACATATTTATGTATGCTATTTTTGTATTAAAATATTACTTAAATAGGAAAAAGCTATATAATAATTTATTATTTTCAAACTTCAAATTTTTAACTCAAAACTATCAGTTTACCCATAAAGTGGACAAAATGGACGAAACGAACAAAATACATTTTGTCCGGGACGGTTTTTTTCAAGTTTTTTTTGGCGGTTTTTCCCGAGGTGGACAAAATAGGACAACCCTGAACCTCTGACATATGATACCGTACGTTCTTTGTTTGACGATATTAATTTGTTTGGCGAGATGTTCAAATTTCCCCAATATTCGCCTCGAATAGAGCATGCATAGAAAGAAAAGAATAAGCTATAATTGCCAATTTAGTGCAGCGTTTGTGCTTTCGGGCAGCAGAAAATGTCCCGTGGATGAGCATTTTAAAATGTTTTAGGCCCTGACCAGTTAACAATAAACATGACAGTGTTATAGAAATTTATGATAACGGAAATTTTTCCGTTTCATGCAAACTTTACCCGTCCAGCAAAAAGCTTTCGGTATCAATGTCATCAGCATATACAGTAAACAGTACAATATCAACTTACGCGAGGGATGCGTTCCTCGCATAGGTGAAAAAGTTGTGTTATTGAATAAAAAGTACAGGATGCACATAATCAATGAGAAAGAATGGCGTAAAATTAAACAGTACAGTACGTATAGTACATAATAAAATGCAGCACAAGCACAACAATGGTTGTGCTTGTGCTGCAACAATAGATGCAGTAATTATATTCGACGCATTTTTAGTTGTTCAAGCATTTTAAAAATCTTTAAATTTTTTTAGTTGTCAGAAACTTTCTATTTTTCCTTTCATTTTCAAATTTTAGCTAAACGGCCCACTTGTGTGAAATTATGTTTAATCAACGCCATATTTAGAATGAAAAATATACGGAGTGGTGATTTTTAGCGATTTTTCAAAGCGGTGTAAGAACTTCTGCTTTCAGTAATGCTAAAGAAAAAGTCCAATCACGGCACAAAAAAATTTAATTACCCAATAAAAAAGGCAATACTTAAGCCCATCGATTTAGTTCCGAAAATTTTCACGTTGCGGGTGAGGAATTCGCGTTAGCTCCAAAATTCGTTCTTCGAGAAGAACTCGCTATATAGCCGTTTCGCGTTTTTCGAATTGCATTGCAGTGCGAATCCACTGCAGTTTAAAATTACACTTAGAAGTAAAGTAAACATTCTTAGTTCTCTTTCATATTTCGGATATTTATTAATATTTGATTTTTAATCTAGAACCGTTTGGGATATTTTTAATATTTCTTATTTTTTTCTTTTTTACTGATTGAGTTTTGACGTGTTAACATAACAAAAGTCAATTATTAAGTATTGTACTTTTTTGAGGTTATTCGGTAAAATTGAATATTTTTTTTTATTCATTTTATCAGTAGCGTAAGAAAGGAGATGGTGTCCATGTCCAGACCCATAACTTGAAGCTAAAAATCAATTACTTAGCTCCTACAGAATATAAGTTCCTATAAAATCAACTCCTATAATGGAAATTAAAATTTTTCTCTTTTGTTTAAAATATGTTTTTCTTCTCGTAAATCAATTTTATGTATATGTAAAATTTAAATCAAATTACACCTGCATCTATTTACATTTTCAAGTAGCCGAGTTGTACTTCTTGAATTAAAAATTCACTGTCAGGAAAGAATTAAAAATTTGAAGGTTGAATTCTTCCACATTTTAAATCCAATGCTTTTCATTTATTTATTTTTTAAAAAGTAGAGAAGTAGCGACTACTTTATAAAAGTAGTTTGTAGTTGCTACATTTTAAAAAAAGTAGTTGTAGATGTAGTTAACTACATTTGTAATAAAGTAGTTGTCGTTGTAGTTCGCTACAAAAAAGAATGTAGTTTTTCCAACCACTGTGCGGAAGTTACTGTACGTTTTATAGTTTTGATTAACAACGGAAAAACACAAATTAAAAACTATGAAATCGTCTACGCCAGCAATTCTCAGCCGGCGGTCTAATTAACCTGTACCAAGAAAAATTTGACTAGTCCTCAGATTTTTTTCTCGTCCACGTCAATAAAATTTCGTTGCTCAAAAAAAAAAAAAAAGAAAGAAAAAAAAAGTCCACCATAATAATAATGATCATTATATCCTAAAAGACATCTTTAAAATAAACACTTTGATTGATTTTTGTAGTTTTCTATAATATGTTTATTATTTATGTATTTACTTATCTTGCTCTTAACATTATGTCAAAAATCTTCATCTTTTTCAAATCTGAACTCACATTAAACAAAATTCTAAACAACACATAAAAATCCAAATCTTTTTAACAGTCCACCAAAAAAAAAAAGAAAAGAGAGAGAGAGAGAGAGAGAAAAGAAAAGAAAATTGAAGAAAGAAGAATATCCTTGGTGAGCGATTTTTTTTACAAAAGCTTTTGCTGGTCCGCGGGTCAAAACAGATAGCGAAACGCTGGTCTATGGAATGCTTATTTAAATAATTCTCGGTTTAGAATGTATGGATCTGCTAGTTTTCAACAAAATATTTCCATAAAAAAACACAGAGCGGGGAAAAGCAGATTTGTTCCAATGTCAGTAAAACTTTTCTATCCACCACTCTAGAAGCTAATGGAATTAACTCCAAACCTCGGCACTCGCAAATTAAACAGAATCGTCCTCCTGTAATGTAATTACAGCCGTTAAAACACCCAACGAGCTGTCTGTCTTAATATAATGTGACGGAATTCTAATCTCGGAAGTCAAATAACATTGTTCTTTCAGTAACTACAGTTACAGTTAGTGCTTGAGTTTTATATCACTTTTGCATATCTGGTAAATTTAGATTGATATTGTGCTGACAATAAGGATGGAGGGCATAAACAAAATTTGAATAAAAATGCAAGATGCGTGTGAGAAATATTTTGAAACTATTTTTTTAGTGAAAGATATAAACTTCAGTTTGTTTAAAAAGAAGTCAAAAGAAATACACTGTTAAAACTACAGGTTGCGTTTGGCACCTTTCAGGGGTGAAACGCTTGTTCACTAGCGGCACCCAATACGGAGCCGAAATCGCACCTTTTACAAGGGTGAATTTAAAAGACAGACAGCGGGGGGGGGGAGGGGGAAGAAGGAACCTTTGGAGAGATAAATGGCATCCTTACTAATTTCTACAGTAGATCCTCTTCCCCCTCCCCCGTATTGTGTGCGTTTTTTGAATATTATTGTGTTTATTGTTTGGGTTTATGATATACAATGTCTTGGTACGTTTTTCGCATTGAATTGATTTTGGATTAAAACTTGTCATTTAAGGCTTTTAATCACATTTCAGATTTTCCAACATAATTTAGAAGTGTTCATGACTTCATTTCCTCTATCCGAGTCCTAAGCCCTTGGATTGTTCAGTAGTTTTAAATAATATTGACATTTACTACAGTATGGTACCAAAAATTAAGAGTGTAGGCATTTATGGATAATTTACAGGCACAGCCAAAAATATTCAGTTATATTACAATCACGGAGCAAGAAGTTCCGTCTAGAACTAAACGAGCCTACTTTCCCATATACCCATACTACTTTCTAGTACCTGATCAATATTCTCTAAAATAGCTAAAATCGCAAATTGTTTCAAAAATATTTTTTAAATATTTTAAGCTGATTTCTAGGAATTAAATATTCCTCACTCATCTTTAAAAAAAAAAAAAATCAGCACCTTTTAAACAATACAGCTTATACATTTTTTTCCATTAAAAAAATCTAACAGCTTTCAAAACGAAAAAATAATAATTAAAATTAATAAGCTTATTAAAATAAATACATGATATAAAAAAAATCGTTTCTTTTTCCCCTGTTGTCAAAAATAATTTTTTAAATGAATTAATGCAATTACCAAAATAAATAAAAACAATAAAATGTCAACTTAAAAAAATAATTTTCATTGTCAAAAAAAAAAAAATCGTCTGTGTATATCTTTATGTAGAAACATGAATGACTTCGAGTTTATGCGCCAAAAACTGAATGCCTAAATTAAAACTTTAGCGTCAAAATAAAAACAAGTCATATCAACTATAATTATTTCACTGTTAAAACCATAGCTGCGGAGTCGGAGTCAATCTCATTTTGGGATAAAGGAGTCGGAGTCGAATATCCAAAAATCAGAGTCAGTCATCTGTCCTCCGTGTATAAATTTTTGCCAAAGCTACGAAGTCAGAGTCGAAGTCGGGGAGTTGGAGTCCGATTAATTATCGGGCACAGGAGTCGAGTCGGAGTCAGGTGCTCCTAAATTCTCGGAGTCGGAGTCTGGCGTCAAGAGCTGTTTCCAACAAAATTTGTTTGAAGTAAATCCGCCTTCAAGTACGGAATCTACATTGACTTTCAGTTTCCCCGTAGGCGCTAATGTTAAGGGATTTGAACTGTTCAAAATTGAACGGAAAATTATTCAAATCAAAAAGATATTTTATATACAAGTTTTTCATCAAAAGTTTTTTCCTACAAAGTTTGTTTGAAGCAAATTCGCTTCACAGTTCGGAATTGCCTTGAATTTCCCCGTAGGCGCTAATGTTAAGTTTTTTGAACTGTTCAAAATTGAACAAAAATAGCTCAGATCAAAAAGTGAAATATGGGAATGAGGTGTACTCGCCGAGATCTTTCGAACAAAAAAAAGTTTGTTTGAATCGGACTATTCATTCAAAAGTTATTGGGGGGGGGGGGCAGACAGACCGACAGACAGACAGACAGACTGACAGACATTTTTCCCCATCTCAATACCCTACTTTCCAATTTTTCAATATTTATCTAACTATTTTATTTATTTTTGACTTTTTTTTTTGTTTTTCAGGATATTTTTAAGATGCATTAAGCCTTCTTTCATGCTTTTTTCTTCTTTCTCTGACTTTTACTGGGAAAGTAGGCTAAAAATCAAATCGTTCCATAAATTGCAAACGTTTCATAAACGTTCAAAATATTTTAATCAAGAGTAACATATAGATACGTATATATGGTTCGACATTTGAATATCATATTTGAACATAAGTAATCTAAAAAAGCACTTTTTTTTTCTTTTTTAAATAGAAACTTATTTGACATTAAAAATCAAAACAAATTTTTAGCATCCTACATAATGAAAAGCAATGGAAACAGAAATTAGAAAAAAAAATAATTAAATAAACGCGAGTAGACACTGTATTCGTTTTTTGAAATATCACCTACGAAATATTTTCATGCAATGAATCATGGCATGAAACACACAGAGAGATTTCTTTTCAAAGCGTTTTTTTTTCTTCCTTTGCTACGTCTTCGCAACTATTTTATTGAGAAGATAAAGACATTTAGAGTATCTGCTGTAGCAGTTAGTAAAGCACCACCGTCGACCGGCCCCTCCCGATGCTGCTGCTCTAGCGAACAGCGTCTCCAGGTTGCGTCCATATCCTACACACACACACGCTAGCATACACACGCTCATGCATGCACATAGACACAAACACACGCATATACACACACCTACACACACACACGCTAGCATATACACGCTCATGCATGCACACAGACACAAACACACGCATATACACACACACCTACACACAAATACCCATGCCTGCACAGACACACACAATCGTGATTGCGAAAAACATAATTTGAAGTCAAGATGTAAAATTCTTTTTTTTTTTGTTTGTAGTATAGAGAAGAAAACTTATTCGATAACCTGGCCAGGAGGGAGATTCTGGTACAGTACCGTATCTTATTTTTTTTTTCTTGAGCCAAATGCACTTAAAAAGTTAAAATTACCCAAAATTAACAGACATGGTTATCCCAAATGACTGTACTAACTCGTTTCTATTACAAATGAATTGTTCAATTGCAACTTGTAATTTCCTCCTTTTCAGTCTAAGTTAAATAACACGGAGTAAATCAGCCTAATAGAGATGTGAAGCTTTAGTAATCTAAAAATATCCACAAAGCAAACTAGTTCCTTAGTTTTATTGCTGTTTCGTGTTTACTTTTCATTAAAAATGCATAACTTATTGCATTAGGTGATATAAGCATAAAGAGAAACGGATTAAAACTTCGAAATTGATGTTGCATTCAAAGGCAAACATAAAATTCCACCTGGAGTTGCTTGATTACTTTTAGTTTGAGGGTTTTTTAGATCTAAATAACTTACAGAAGATGGAACGAGATATGATTAAATGTCTTCAAACATGAAATTCCAAGAAACATTCTTCAGTAACTTTTTATCAGAGAAAAAGATTCTGACGAATGATTTGTGAAGTGAAGCGAATTAATCACCGCTAATAGTTTGCTGATAAAAATATGACGTACGTGGGAACTTTTAAACGAGAAATTTATTAATAGCCTATAGCAAGCTGAATTTTTGCTTGTATTTTTTTGAATATGAAAAAAAAGAAATGAAACTGTAAAGACGAAAAATGATTTGCTTTACGTTGAATATTACGATTATTGACAATTGAATGCTCTTTCTTACCACGGCAAAGTTTAGTACATGGTGAAGTACGCCAGTGCTGTAGCTGAAAAAAAAATTGCAGGAAATCACTTTGGGGTTAGGGCGCTCACCGAACAAAAAAGTAGTTTAAAACTAATTTGAATCACGTTTTCATTATTTTTGCAATAAAACTAAGTATTTCCGATTGCTGCTCCCTCCCCCCCCCCCGAAAAACATTGGTGTATGTGGAAAGGTAGAGGGATCTGCACATTTTTTTTTTTTTTTTTTTCGCATTTTTGTCATCTAGTTCTTCGTTGGAAAAGCTTGCTTATTTGGTGTCCGCCGAAAATAAAGCACGAAAAAAACGTCAAACATTTTTTTACTGTTAGTATGAAATCCAATCAATTTCAATGTCTCACTCAAATTTTACGCAGCGTTATTGCGCAGATTGTCATTAACTGAAGGCAAATATTGAAAAGTTGAAAAGAAAAATTATAATAATAATTTTAAATGAAGTGATAGCAAAAATTATGCTACTGCATAAGTTACTTTGGAATCATATCAGCAATTAGATGTGAAAAAAATATTTCTTTAAACTAAGGCAGCTTTGAACAAGATACATTTTTTAAAATGTTCAAATCCTCCCCATTTTCGTTTCATACCAATTCAATATTCCATGCTCAATAGAATATTACGATGTGGGACGATAGATTTCCGCAAATTCAAATCAGCATTTGAGAGCATCTTTCAAATAATAATTTCAAAATTAGTGGACTTTTCGATTGGCTATGTTCAGTTGTTCCAACTTATTTTATCAAATAAGAAGTACAGCATAGATATTTGAATTTTGCAAGTAGAGTGCATTTGGTGAAATTTAAGATATCATCAAATTTAAAGACTTGGTGAAATTTTTTTTACACAATTCCACCGTCTGTAGCCATCTACAAATCGTGTAAAAAAAGTCTGCCGTTGTCCACTCAAACTCACTAAATTTGGGAACTTTTCTTAAAAATTAGGAAGACGTTAAGATCTCAAATTTCGACAACGGGGACACAAGGGCAAATAATGTATGCGTCAAAAAATACGATTTATAATGCTCTTTCGATTGCAACTTATTTAAATTTATTTCGTTCTTACATTATCGTGTGGTTTCCTGGTGAGATAAGAAAAAGTAATTTTTAAATGAATATGAAATAAATATTCACGATATCACTCATTGCCCAACATTATATTTCCTTAACTCCATCGGCCTTGCTTATGCAGGCAGGGTAAACATCCTGGCTTTTGTGAAACTTTGGTAAACATTTAAGATTATTATGACCTTAAAAATATTTTCTCAAAACCTAAGCATAGTTAATGTTTTTTTAGAACCATATGAATCCTGTGCTACAAAAAATGACAGTTTTGAGAATAATGGTTTTTTTTTTTTTTTTTTGTAAATAGATTCTAGAAACAGGAAGATTTCAACCGAGTCAAGAATTACTGACGCGGCATTTTGAGATTTTATTTTCTCTTCATAAGGAGTTGAACAAAAAACATCTTCAAAAATATGAAGTTTTGTTGACTTAAAAAAAAAGTGCTTTGTTATTTCATTCGTGAAAGTTTTCATTTAAAATTAATTTCCTTCCTTCGGACGAAAGATTTTACTTAGAGAAAACGCAGAAACAGCTTTTCAACGAATGATCCTGATGTGCAGAAGCATTTTTACTTTCTTCTATATCTAATATATAGAAGAAAGTATTGGATTCGTGCAAATTTTCGAATTTCGAAGGATTCGAACGTTTTGAGGTGTGCTGAGTCCATTTCGACTATTTTTGGAAAATGTCTGTCTGTCTCTGTGTGTGTGTATGTGTGTCACGTCTGTGTGTGACCAGTTTTTTGTGGCCTCTCTACAGCAAAAACTACCGCAGGAAATTGAACGAAATTTGGTACACATATGTGCCCCTATGTGAACTTGTGCCCATCGGTTTTTGGCGCGAATTCCTCCAAGGGGGGTGGAGCAATGGGACGTTTTTTGAGTTACGCGTGCTTGCTATTCTTCAGGAAGTAACTGGCGGAATCAAACAAAATTCGGTCCATATGTTGCCAGTAACAGCAACAGGTGCTGATTCAATTTTGGTGTCAATAGCTCAAACGGGGGTTGAGTTATAGAACGGTTTTTGTCGTCAATTGTGACTGCTGTATCTCAAGAAATAATGAACGGAATGAAAGAAAAATTTATCGGCAAGTAGCCCTTAGTGGGTATAAGAGCTGATTTTATTTTGGTGTGAACAGCTAAAAAGGGAGTAGCGCAATCGCCCGTTCTTTTTTTCCATTGTGAGTGCCCTATCTCAAGAAGTAATGCTACGTTCTGGTTGAAATTTGGAATATATGTGAATCCATACGTAAACAGGCTTTGGTTCAATTTTGACTCCAATCGCTCCAAGAGGTGTTGATTTTTTTTTTTTTTTTTTTTTTGCGAATAAAAATAGCTTTATTAATGCAACAATAAGAAAGATAAACCGTAATAGATTGTCGTCTGCGTATTTCTCGTGATTTTAATTGTATGGAAATGATCGGAAATATCTCAATGATTTAAAATGTTTGACTGTTGCCGTCTTATGTTTGTTAATAAATAAAATATTTGTAATTAATTCAAGTAAGACTTTTAAAGTAAATTTCAATTTTCGCTCTTAGTTTTGTTTTTACAATAATTCAGACATTGGGATGGTCGTCAAGTTTTGGCATGTGTAATTTTGTTTTTGTTGGGAATATTGCTTCCTCGTCAAGCATGGGGAAGGATCAAAAAAAGGAAAAATATAGAAGAAAGTTTCGTGATGGCCACAACATACTAGTTTACTATTGTATTTAAGTATTGTATTCGCAAAAAGATTTTCAATCAAAAATCGAGCTTAATTTCCATTTTGCTCACCCCCGCTGTTCAGTTTTTTTTCAACCCGACCACACTCGGATAAGTTTCTAAGAACGTATAAGCACCCGAAATATCCATTTTGACATTTCCCGAGTTAATTACAACGACTTTTCTCGTGACGTCCGTATGTACGTATGTATGTGCGTCTGAGCGTATGTGCGTATATGTATGTCGCATAACTTAAGAACGGTATGTCCTAGAAACTTGAAATTTGGTACGTAGACTCCTAGTGGGGTCTAGCTGTGCACCTACCGTTTTGGTTGCATTCGAGTGTTTCTAAAACCGGTCTTTTGCCCCTTTTTGGGGGGGAAATCATTGTTAATTTCGATGGATACTGAAGTGGTGTTATAATTCGGCGGACACTTGGCGATATATCGTCAGTCTTTTGGTTGCCAAGTTTTGTCCCCAACTTGGCGACAAATTCGGGGATTTTTTTTTTTATAATCTGGTTTCAATTTGGCCACTGTTGGTGATATTTAGAGAGTAAACTATTGAATCACATCAAAATTACCAATAATGGGAAAATGACTTTCTTTTACTCCAATTTAATGTCATGTGGGGCACACATCAGCTCGTTTACTCTTGCGATAACGAAACTTACTCTTCTTGTAGTTGCACAAATAGACCTGCCAAATGAGGTCGTCATAGGTGCTAAACATTGAAAATAAGGCATAGCAATTTTTTGTTATGTGTTTAATCATTCTTAAAAATTTATAGGCTGTCCAATTTAAATTATGTCTCTCTGAATCTCTCTTTAATTCAATTAGTTTCAAATAATATCTGGAATCATATTTTGCTCATTTTACCGACGTGCACATCTAAACATACATTTTAAAAGTTGAATATTTTGTTCATCCATTCTTACCTTTTACGATGGTACCTTCGTACTATTTATCGAGCAAATGAGACGTTAAGAAAAAATCTTTCCCTGATTTAGAAACAGAAAATATAAGCAAAAACAAATATATTAACTGAAGTATTTACTTTGTGAAACAAAACTGAGGCTTGTTAATTAGCGCATCTTAAACCCCAAACAGAGTTAAGCAAAAATTACAATGCGATTAGTAATTTATTTCCCATTGTTAAAAATTAATCTTACCAAACAATATACGAATAAATAAGTTGATGAACATTATCAAAAGTAGCATATTAGTTTACGTAATTTGAAAGCTTCTCCTTATTACATTTCATTGAATTTTCCTTAAAACAAAATAATCATTTATTTTCCCTCCTAAGATTTATTTTCTCTAAGTGCCACAACTAATAACGAATTCAACTTCTAAGTTTGTTATTAGTATTGAAAGAATTCGGTAATTAGTTTTCTGTCTTTAATCCTAAGACCGTAAAATATCATAATTTTGAAAGGATTTGTAGTTAAATTTGACAAGACATAACAGACGATTGACATGAACTGAATTATACTCAAAGTAAGGTTGTTTAAAATAACTCAAATTTGCTTGCTAAAATTATGAGTAGTAATTCTTACGATGGTTGTATATTACTCGTACTATTTAAGATTTGGCAAAAATACAACAATGGCACATATTACACGGCTAGCTTAAATATTATGCAGGTTTGAATAGTTGTACGCAGGGTTCGTTGATTTAAATCAGATTGATTTAAATCATGATTAAAATCATGATTTTAATCAAGTGAAATTTTTTTTAAAAATCCTTTATTTAAATCAATTCATTTGAATAAGTGTTTTTTTAAACAAAATCTTTACTAATAATAAATCTGAAAATCTCCCTGTCTGGATGTCTGGGGGATCTCTGTGACACGCATAGCGCCTAGACCGTTCTGCCGATTTTCATGAAATTTGGCGCAAAGTTAGTGTGTAGCATGGGGGTGTGCACCTCGAAGCGATTTTTTGAAAACTAGAAATGGTTCTTTTCTATTCCAATTTTAAGCAAAAAATTATCATTAAATGGACGAATAAATTACGAAATTATCATGACTGGGAACCGTAACATGGGCACAAGCCAATTGGTGAGAACGTTCACCATACATTATTTGTGAATATACAGTTGAACCAAAAGACCTTTTAATTTTTCCATTACGGGCAAAGCCGTGCAGGTACCACTAGTCATTAAATAAAATCAGTTAATTTTGCATTTATAAATTCCTTTTATAAATTAATTTTGCATTTTTAGAATGTGCTGTCCTAAATTTAACTACATTGCATTATACAATCTTAACTTCAAGAGACAAAACTACATAGATCCCTCTTTTTGTGTGAAACAAGATTTTCACTCTTGCAATATTGCTTTTACGCCAAAATTACAGTTCAATTGATACAGAATCAAATAAAAATTTACAGTTTTTCTTATACTCCATCACTAATATAGTTAAGTAAAGTAATTGCTCAACACATTTTTTTACACTAAAACGTACATGATGGAAACCTTATTTTAAAGCAAAGCGTAAAACAAAATCACTTCTTGTCTAAGTATTATAACGTATTAATGTCTTTAAAATGTAATAAATAGTTAGAGAACTTATCTTATTTTAAAAAAGTAAGCTAAATGGATTCACTTACTGTATGAAATATGTTATGTTTATAAATATAAAAAAAAATTATAACTACAAATTTTTGAAGATTTAAAAAAAATATTTTAAAAATAGTTTTAAATTTAAAAAATCTGACTTTTTTGATTAAAAAAAATCAAGCTACCTTGTTGTACAGTTAGATTTATTTTAAAACATTTTAACAGTTAAAGAAATTGGTAACGAAAATGAATCGTTCAAATTAATATTTATTTTTGTATAGATGCAGTTACCGCTGGATAGGAATATATAAAGTTAAATAGAGACAGAAATTAATTCATAGATAAATAAAAACGGATGGCGATATATATATAGATTTGTATGGATCGAATCAGAAGTAGATATACATAGATTGGCAATTATAGAGGTAGATAGATTGACAGATATAAATATCTATATATAGAGAAATGGATGTAGATGTAGAGATATGTACAGAGATAGAGATACAAATACTGGTAGTTGAATAGATAGATACGTACGGGATAAGTGTATTAGGTACATTGATAAAAATTGTCGAATATATAGGAATAGAGATAGATAAATGACTGCAGAGATTGCCAGATGTAGTGATAGATAGAAAAGGCAGACGTTCAGAAATATATATAAATGAACAGAATATCAGAAATATATATTGGACACAATCTAAGAAACGACTTCATTCATAATCTAGATTCATCCGGGAAAACTGAAGATACGAGTACATCATTTACACAATGAATGATTTGTGAAAGGAGGTTTGCTAAAAGTTATTTAAAATATTTAAATATATTTTCATGAATAGTTTGCTACTTTTTAAAGTATTTTTTGTAAAATTAAACACGTCTGTACATTTTCATATTTCCGTTTGTAATCCTAATAAGTCATTTTCAAAATCCGATAAAAATTTTAAAACATTTGGCGCCAGGAAAGGATTTTAGTCGCCAAACAAATTACTTCAATGAGTTTATAGGGACACTCCGTGTAACATGGCTTCTAAAATTTTATTGTTCTGGAAGAACTAATCACCAGGATAATTTTTTAACCTCCGAACGGTCTGGCACCCGGCATTTGTCGACCTTGGTCATGGATATACAAGTGCTAAATCCTCGGATCGGAGAATGAAGTAGCCATACGTCCGCCATCTTGGGGCTAAACGATGCTTTCTTCCTATGTCTGCTATAATGACGTAGCGTGATTTTGTTCTTGATTGTGGTTTCTTATTAACTCTATCTCAATTACAATCAAGAAGCAAAACACGCTACTTCGTTATGACAGACATAGGAAGAAATCAGCATTTAGCCCCAAGATGGCGGACGTGTTTACTTAAGCTATGATTTAGGGCTCCAAATTATACAATTATAGGAATGATATTCACATTATTCAACTGAGTTAACTGATTGTTTTGCTCACAAACTCCAGTAAGTTCGTTATTACAAGTAAACTTGTTGGAGAAATAAGTTGATAACACATTCATTTATCTATATTAGTTTTTGCTACCACTAATTGCTATTACCACAGTCCAAACTGTTAAAATAATGAAAACTAAGCAGTACTTCTAAAACATCTCGCTCGTTTGGAAGAAGAGTGCCACAGTACGAAATTTTTCATTGTCTTTTTTTTTTCGCTTAAAAGCTTTCAAATGCCGTACCTTCTTTGGAAAATAACAAATTTTTGATTCTAATATTAACCACGCGAGAGCACAGCAAGCTTACTTTTCTTAATGCAAATTGCCTGAAGAGTTCAACTTCAAACGCTTCTCTTGTAAAATTTCATTTGTTCAAATTGTGGCACTCTTCTCTTCCAAATGAGCGATATATATACAAAAAAAATCAGTAAATACTCAGTAGAAAATAAGATTTAAATGTATCATATAACTTTCTTATGCGTGTTTGGGATGGCGTTCCAAAAAATTAGAACGCTTTCAAGTAAGGGCCCGCTGTGGCTTGGACATTGAGAACCTCTGCTTAAGAGTATTGCTTTAGTCTTTTGCGAAATAAAATGGTGATGTTTGAAATCTTGCCAATCTTCTGACATTGTGTAAAATCTTCATATATTGTATTATAATTTGTAAAAAAAAATTCTTTTTAGTTTTAAAGATGAGACAGTAGGACGCAAAAACTATCTTTTACGAAGGGCTGATTTTTGCGACCGAGAAAATAAATTTTTCACCCAATAGAGAGAAAATTAATTCTTTTCTTTTTCTTTAAAATCTTCTAACAGAATCTTTAAAGCGTTAGCGAATACTTCGAAACACTTTAGTGTGGCGATTAACATCGTACAGTGATTTAAAAAAAAGTTATTATAATTAGTAAAAAAAAAGTGAAGTGAAAGTAAGAAAAAAAGAACGAAAAACATGAAATTAGCAAATTAAACTATTAATTTGCCTGCATTCCTTTGCACTCCCACACACTTTCCACCCCCAAAACACTGAGTTGCTATAAATTTGTATGAGGCATAATTAACGTTAAAAAAATCTACTGGTGGCAAAAAAAGCGTCAGATTAATTTACTACACCCAAAAGCATTTACTGAATACAGCATTTATGAAGTAAAACAAAGTTTTTTAAAAAAAATTAAGTTTTTTTTTTTCGACAACACGTCCTATTAATTTGTGTTTTTTCTTTCGAATTTTAAGAAATTAAACTTGTTTTCTTCATTTTTCTTTTTTGCTTTGTCACTTTCTTTTTTTCCCTTAAAAACTTAGAATTTTTCAAAATGTCTGGTTTTTTTAGTTAAAACTACATAATGAAAGAAGTAAAAGTAAATACTTTTCCAAAAAAATCACTTAAAATTATACAATTCTAAAGATTTTTAACACTTCGCCAAGTAAAAACAATACTTGAAATACTTTTCAAATTGTCCTCCTTCTAAGCAGACAGTTCTACATAAATCGCTTACTGTTTTGGCAATAATTAATTTGGTATTATACTAGATTCGACTCAATATTTTCGTTATGAGCGCTCAAGCGTCAGCAATCTTGGATTTTACGTAGAAGGAGAGGGGGGGGGGATAATGGATAGAACCTAGGATTTAACTAGAATAGGTTTAATGCACATAAATGATTTGACATAAAAATAAAACCACACCGTTAGTCAGGGTCACCCCGAACTCAAATTTTTGGGAGGGAGGAAATTCTAATATCGGCGAATGGAACTAATAAATTTTGCCAAATGATGATTAATTTTGTCGAATGTAACTCCAAATTTCGCCGAATGATGATAATTTTTCCGAATGGAGCAACAAATTTCACCGAATGATAATTTTTGCCGAATAAAATTCCAAAATTCACCTAATGGTAGTAATAAGGGAGGAAATTCTCAAATCGCGGAATGGAACTAATAAATTTTGTCGAATGACCCGTAACTCCGAATTTCACCGAATGGTGATACTTTTTCCAAATGACCCGAAACTCCAAATTTCGCTGAATGATAATAATTTTGCCGAATGAAACTCCAAAATTCACCTAATGGTGATAATGTTGCCGAATGGAACTCCAAATTTCGCCGAATATTAATTTTGCCAAATGAAATTTCAAAATTCCACCGAATGATTATAATTTTGCCAAAAGGTGAGAATTTTACTGAATTGTCAGTCAAAATTTCAGAATAAGGAAATTTTTGGGAGATCACAGTGATTTCTCGTGGCCTCCCATCGGAATGACCCTGCCACTTGCCCATTACCCAGCAATATTGTAATTATTTAATTTATTAACCACAAAGTTATATATATAGCGCATAACCATCATTTCTAAAATAATTTGTTCTGATAAATAAAAATATCTGCGATCGAGTTAAAAGTTGTTTATTTTCAAAACTTAAGTACTGATCAATAAATCCTGATTTACTTTTTTTCTTCCATATCGCTCGATCTCAAGTGTTCCGAAGAGAAATAAGAACCCTCTCAAAATTCCAATATCCGTTCTGATAGGAAATAGAAACTATGATCCAAGCACAAACTAAAAAAGTTTTTAAAGCACCTCTATGTATGGAAGGACAGACAAAGGTATAGCTGTTCGGAAAGCATTTGCGTGTTAAGTCGTTCTCTTTGTGTGGTCACGCACAATTCTTTCGTTTGGAAGATATTCCTGTTTGCGTTTCTTATTCTGAAACACGAGCGAGAAAATATTTCTGCTATAAAGTTAGAAAAAGAAAAAAAATTCTTGGAGAAGGTCTTTTAGGATGTTCCTTTAAGAAATTTTTGAGGGAATATTTGAGCGATTCAAATATCCATGTAAAGAATACAATACTGGTTTTAGTCATTACAAATCAACGGCTAATATCGTATTAAGATGAATTTCATAGAAAATTATGTTTAAAAAACATATAGAGTTAAATAGAAGTTTAATTGCTAGAAATTCAACTTTGAAAATTGTATTGTAACTAGAAATGAGACGAATCGTTAACAATGTTTATCTGCGGATACGGATACAGATTATTCGTGTTTAGATCCACGAATACGGATACAGACATCGATTTTTTTCACCCAATTGAGACTTGGTCTAAGAATAAAAGTTGTGACAGACGTTATTCTTGTAAGAATAAAGGTACAACTTCTTTTTTTAAAAATCCGTCTACAGTGAAAACATTATCAAGATTAAGATTTATTCGTAAAAGATGTTCGAAGAGCAGTAACTACCGTGCGTAGGTAAGGGGTAGTAAACTGCAAAATTTTCATTTTTCACTTTTCTGCATTTTTGTCATCAATTGCAGTGCTTCTCAACCTGTGTGCCGCGACAAGGTCCATGGTGTGTCCCGGTATTTTTGGAGTTGCAGAAAAAGGAAGAGCAGAGATGTGTTTTACATTCAATATGCCGACAGTCCCGTTATCCCATCCAGAAACCACAATTTCGCCTTGTTCAACTCATCAGTCTGGAATATGGAACAACCGACCTGTGTGTGTGGAGGCAGATCTCATCTCATGTAGTTATGCCTTAGCTCTGGCTCAGGGGCACTAACTTACTGCATAGAGATGCATTTTACCTGCGCAAAGTTTTAGATATAATCTTTCTACTTCAATTAATTGCCAAATTGCATTGAAAACTGCATACCAAAGGTGAAACATTTATTTTACCAGTATGTAAAGAAATCATACGGGGAACAATAGCTTCCAATGCAATGAATGAGGTGGATAGAGCGCCAATTCCAGACAATGTTATCAGGCATCGTATTAATGAGATGACGGGGAAATTATAAAAAAAAAAAAAAGTTGGTTCAAAAACCACAAATAGCTGGTAAAATTTTGTTTCAAGTTGATGAATCAACACACATTAAAAGAGAAACTACTCTTACCAATGAATCATCAATCAAGATCATTATACTTTCTAAAAAAAACTTTCTCAGTTTCCAATTGGTGATGAAATGTTCAACTAAATAAGCTAAATAAGTACTAAAATAAGACCACAGGAGCCAATGTTACAACTACACATGCGCTTGCAGTGATGGAGCAGTTGCAATGACGGGGAACGTCGAATAATGTATGCAGTCCATATTGAATGCAAAAATTGAATTTCAATTTTTAAATCAGTTTGTGGAGGCAAAACTTTTACTCATGGTTAAAGTTTTCATCATTACTTCTAATTAACTGGCATAAAACAATATGACCGGGTTCGTGATCCGTTATTGACACATCAGCTAGAAACTTTCTAAAGCACGAGAAAAGTTATCGACCTCAGGTGCGACCGCTCCCTAATAGTCTTTGCTAATACTACGGTTTAGCGAAGTGCATTTGGACGCATATTGGATGTTAGTAAACAGCGTACCTAAAAATCTCTATTTACGTTATGCAATACCTGTTACTGTTCCATTTTAAAGATGGCATGATATTCTTAGCATTGACAGTTTTAAAAAACAAATATCATGCCTAGACTTGTCAAGTTTCGGACTTTGGGGCCGTAATAAGCACAAAAATTCATGATGACCTTCAATTCAATTTCTAAAGAAACAGAAATATTTAACAAATATTTCACGTATTCAAAAGATTAATTGTCATATCCTTATGGAAACGTTGATTTTTTTTTCTCTTTCTTGTCTAGGCTGGGTAATGATGAAAAGCATTGTTCATATTGACATATAAAATGTAGTTCCGTGTGGCCCAAGGATTCAGCCAACTACCAAGTGTGCCGTAAAGGGAAAAAGGTTGAGAAGCACTATTCTATTGTAGGGTAGTATTACAAGCTCACTTATTTGGTTTTCGCTGAAAAACAGGTGTGAAAAAAAGTCTCATTCCAACATTTCTCTATTGCTAGTATTGAATCCAACACTCATTTCTTCAACTATCCCGAAAATTCATTTCTGGAGATACTGCCGTTTACCTACCTACGGCAGAGTAAGGGAGAGTCGGTAGGAATAAGACGGGGGGGGGAGAGAGGGGTGGAACAGCGGGAGGAATGATGGGACAGCGCTGCATTTATCACGAAATAAAATGTAAAAAAATATCTTGCTTATCCGGTAGATGTAGGAGATTATAATCAAGACAGAATCTACTTTGATTGAGCTAATAGTGAGTATTTGCGAAACCACATTTCAAAGTGGAACCTTAGGGCTCCACGGAACCCATGTTGAAGAAAACTACTTTACTATAACTTGAAACAAGACACAAGGCACCGAAATCTTATTTTTCTTAACTTTCGTTCGCTCTCTTTTAATTTCCATATTAAACAACATTGTCGAATTTCGTTTTTACAATTGTATAATTGCATCCTTAAGGCCTTTTCTATTTCGTTAATTAAGGAAACGCAAGAAGGAAAGGGCGTTTAAATAGCTGGAAAAAATTAAAAACATTTAAAGCAAGCCTGTAAAGAACGGAGCCATAATCTCTCCACAAACAATTACAATAAAAATTTAAATTAAAAACACAAAAAGAAGAAATTCAAACTACGGTTGTCTGTTAACAGTCTTAACTTGCTTATTGGCGTAAAAGCCGCACGTAAATATAATTATTATTTTAGAATAATTTAAACGTTGAACAAAAACTTTAGTGGCAACGGGTCAAAGGTCAAAAACAAACTTAATAAAAACGTATGGTAAAAAAATAGTTTCTAAAAATTTTAATTACTAATTTTAGATTAATATCGAACTTAATTAAATTTTACTCATTATTTTTTGCTTACAGAATGTACAGCTGAGTTCGTAAAATTCTTCAAATAATTCTCCCTCTATGTTTAATTTAATGATAAATAATATTTTCTCATATTTGTATGTTTTTAAAGTTGAAATCTGATGACATTTTATTGAGCGCTCGAGATTGCTTATTGATTTCACTTTGCCGTGCCTTAATGATTCTCAGTTTATTGTCTTTGCAATTGGCACATAGCAAACTCTTGACCTATTGCGAGGTGGCTAGAGCAATTTATTGTCTGGAATTTTATGTTACCGTCAGCGTTTTTTTTGTTTAAAGAATCGTTGTTATTTTTTTTTTTAATTTGCCAAATTTTACGGACTATGCAAAGAATATAATTTTGGAATTACATAAGCCCCACTTCATTTCCTGAATTCTGAGAAGTCTTCTAAAGGAATATTTCTAAAGAGTTTAAAAAACTTTCCAATAAAAGCAAGTCATGTTTCTGGAATAAACGAGAAATCTTCAGAAAGACCTGGATATGTTTTTGTAAGCTTATATTATAGTAGCTTGGCACGTTTCCTACAAGCCCAGAAAGCTCCTTAAGAAAGTGTGTCCGAAGCTACGGAAGAATTGCAAGCAAATACCGAACAACTTATTCTGCAATTCTTGCAAAGCAACAATATCCAAAGACAGCATTTCACTCTTGAAATCTGGAGGGGCTTTAACATAGCTTAGTTCGAAACACCGAACACGGAAGGTGAATATATTTTCACACTTGAGCTGAAACGTTTGTCACAACGGTGAGAAGTCTGCACTCATGAAACATGTAGCGATTCAGGAAACATTTTTGCATATACAGGCGTCTCTCGTATAACATGGTTACTTCGTTCCGTGTGGTATCGAAACCGTGTTATACGAGATTTTTTTTTAAAATAACATTTTAACTTATTTTTTACACTAATTAATCATGTTTATAGTAAAAATCATGTAATATGTATCCTGTTATATCGAAACCGTGTTAAACGAAACTTCAAAATAATGTGAATCAAGGTATGTGTATAGTGTTATATCGAAACGAAGTTTCATAAAAACGAAGTAAAAACTAATTAAAGTCATTATCAAATATTAACAGAATCTATTGAACAAAAATAAAAAATTCCATTTTTTAGAACATAACTTTCGTGTTACTTCAAAATCATGAAGCATTAAATTCAAGTTTTTTACCGGTGTAATATTGAAACTGTGTAATAGTATTTGTAAATTTGGTACCGTGTAATATCGAAACTGTGTTGAGCAAGTACTGTGTTATAAAAGGGACGCCTGTAGGGGAGACCGGGGTTAGTTATAACGGGGTAAGTTGTTACATTCGAATTTAAAATTAACCGCCAGGAGAAACTGATTTCTCTTGCAGTCAGTAGTAGGGAAAATGCTCAAGGAAAACGGTTTTTTAAGTCTGGAAACAATTTTTCTTTCCGCTGTAATTAGCCGCAAGCTGCCAATAAAACTAAAATTAAAAATTGAGCCAAGAAATGTAGTTATAGTAAAAGCTATTCGTTCAAAGCTGTATACCGCCACATTTTGGGTAAAAACTTGCTCCAGACGTACATGTACCCGACCTCTCCCCGCAATATAGTGCAATATTTTCGTTGAAATTTTTAAGATGAAATTTTAGATTTAGGAAGATATTATTGGGGAATATTTTCAGTATTTAAGTATTTCAATTTTTATAAACTCTGAGATTAAGTTGAGGTGTTACTCACCAAATGGGTATCACTCGAAAGGGGGGAGGACCGCCCCCTGTCAAGAAAAGTTTTTTGATTAAGCAAAAAAAAGAAAAAAGAAAAAAAATTAACTCTAATTTGAATTCCGAAACTTTGAATTCAAATTATGTTTTTCGCAATCACGAGTTGCGACAAGACTCTACTGGTTAGAGTTATTGTTTCTAGAAATGGCTCCCCCGCCCAAGCATGTCCCTCCTCCTGGGTGGTTACGTGTGTATAGTTGTGTGTGTGTGTGTCTGTAGGCTTACGTGTGTGCACGTAGCCGTGTGTATGTGCGTAAAGGCGTGCGCGCGTAGGCGAGTGTGTATGCGCATGCGTGTGTAGGACATGGACGCCACCGCCCAGCAAAAGTGGATTCCGGGGGACAGTGCTCAGGACCAGCCGTG
>NC_072736.1:29374019-29481908 GCF_026930045.1 Uloborus diversus
GTATTATTTATTCATAATAATCTTCAAAAAGTTCATTACAAAGTTTACTCAACTTGGTAAAAAACATATTATCCTTTCTTCATGCTAGACCGAAGCTCGACTGATGCTCAAAAACTTGTGAGAATGTTTGCTAAGGAGCAGCGTCAACTTGTTATGACTGTTGGCTCTTTAATTATAATTCGTTTTGAAAATAGGGCACTGCGTAAAGTGTCCCATGGGTGAACGTGCCCCGCTCTACCCTATAAAATTTAAAATAATACGACTCATGCGTATTATTTTTGTATGATATTAAGTATGACTAAAAAATCTGTAACGGTACTTTTGAAACACGGAGCAATCACCTTTCTCTGCAAACCTTGACTGCAAAACATTTAATTTGTCAAAAGCAAATTCAGAAATTACTCAAAAACAAACATCATAAAAATTCAACATGAGCGCTAGAAAATTTTTTGGAAAATATTTTGGAAAAAAAAATTGATCCACAAAGGAAGTCAAAATTTTGCGGAATGAAAATCATCGAGATGCTTGTAACTAATACAGTTAATTTCCAGGGAAGCATGCTTTTTCAATTAAACTAATTTAATCATTTACTTTAAATTAAAAAAGTCAGGAAATTCCATTTTATGCCCTTCCTCCTACGCTCTTTGACTTTTCTTTCTCCTCTTTCCTTTACTTGAATCTAATGCGGTTTTTTCCTCAAAAATTTGTACCCACTAATTCAGGTGGGTGTTAAGAGTCGATAACAAAACATGGGAACTGATACACAATGTGACCTCGAAGACATTAAGAGTGCAGTAAATTTAAAAGCAAATTAAATTCAAATAAATACGGTGACACAAACAGTTAACATTACTCCAAGCTTTTTACGCTGCTTTTCAAATTGTTTAATTTAAGGTAACTAAAAAGCTTTTCCAAGTTTTCTTTATTCCCAAAAAACATCCATGGGTTTAAAAAAAAGAAAAACATTTCAGTTCATACAAATACTATTCAAAAAAAGGAAAATAAATTGCGAATTTTTATATATTCTTTTTTAGTTAAGTATTATTTATCTCTACATAGTATAAAATGAAGTCTCCAAAAAGCGTCTGGGTGTTTGAACTCGCAAAAGTCGCGAACTACCCGGCCGATTTCGCTGAAATTTTCACAGTTTGTTCCTTTAAGTCCTGAAAAGGTTTGCAGATTAATTCGAAAAAAAATCAATGAATAGTTCTTTCTTTATTCCAATTTAGGCCCAATTTTCATATAAATTCCCGAATATGGGGGTGAAAAATTACTTGCACACATTAACATTATCTATCATTGGAAAGAGTAGAATTTCCTGCGTTCTACGCAATTTGTTTCAATGCTCTATCTCAATTACGGCGGGAGTTATTTGCCTTTTTTAGCTCGAATTTGTTCAGGCTTAGTTAAAATTTAGGCACTAACTTTGTTCATTAAATCTATCAATAAAAAGTGAAGGAATTGTCCCACAGTTTTCTTTTTGACACCATTGAAAAAAACGATATTTATTACTCCAGTTCCATCTCGACCTATGGTCAAAAAACTAAGCTTCTATCTCAAAAGGAAAAAAAAGTTACAAGCCTTTTTAAATCAAGTTCAAAAAATCTCATTTCCATTCAAATTGTTAACCATTTTCTATCGCATTTTAATTCATTAAATTTATTTTACTTTGCGTTTCCTTGGTTACGCTTTCTAAATCCATTTTCTCGATTTAATTTCTTAAAAGTATTTTAATATCTGTCGTCATTGTTTGGGAGAGAAATTTTGCATGATTTTTTTTTTTTTTTGAATTTATTTATTTAAGCCTGATTGTTAAATATACTGTCACTTGATACATTTTTTATTTTTAAGGCGGACCGGGCAAAGCCGGGCAACGCAACTAGTTCACAGTAATCTTCAAAACGTTCAACACAAAACTTACTCAACTTGGTAAAAACAGATTATCTTTTCCGCATGCTGGAACGAAGCTCGACTGAAGCTCAAAAACTTGTGAACATTTTTGCTAGGGAGCAGAATCAAAACCTGTTATGACTGTTGACTCGTTGACTCTCCAGTTATAATTCGTTTTGAAAAAAGGGCACTGCGTAAACGTGCCCCGCTCTACCCTATAACATTTAAAATATTACGACTTATGCATATTATTTTTGTGTGGTATTAAGTATGAATTTAAAACAAATCTGTAACGGCACCGTTATTTTTGGCACCTATTATTTTTTTAACTTCATTTTTTTTCAGTGCGTTTTGTTTTAAGCATGCTTCTTGGGGAAAAAAAAACCTTATTTAATACTGTGTCTAGAACTCTGAATTAAAAATACTGGTGTACTTTTTTTTAAACAAAAAAATCTGATGTGGTCAGATTTTGAACACCCGACTTCTTTTAAGGCTTATTAAATAACGAATGTTTTTCAATAGCCTGAAACTAATGGCTGTATGTACTTGTATACTTCATTAGAAAGTTATAAACTTTAAATATATACTTTTTCGGTATGAATTTTCGTATCCTGCATCTATAAAGTGTATATAGGTAATGATACTTTTTTGTTAAAACAAAAAGTTTTTATTTGCGTTTGATGTTTGAAATTGCAAAATAAGAGCAAAAATGATAACAATAATAACCAAAATTAATAAATAATTGAAACGTGTAAAAGGGACGAAATGCAATGCAATAGAGTTCCTTACAGAGGAGAGAAAAAAGGTTTTAAATACTTGTGCCCCAAGTTTGTTGCCAACGTATGGAACAGTTATTAAAACACATATTACAGATATTCTACAATTTCGACACTGTCTCTGTGGAAAAAGGGCTAGTATCACCAAACTGACACTGGATTCAGCTTGTCATTGCTGCAACAATCACTTGGCCACAAAAAGCTGGGCGATTAAAACGGCAAGTGGTATTGAAATCAGAATCGATAGGTCCCGAAAGATGAGGAAAGATCCGTTTGGTTCCAGAACAACTAATTTCAAACTAAAAGGGAGGTGCATCAATAGATCCTATACAGACTAGGGTTTCCAATCCCGAAATCCCGAACCTCGCGGGATCCCGCACGATATTTAGCGGGATTAATCCCGCGGGATTGAGAGCAAAATCCCCCGGAATTTCCAATCCCGCAAAGATTTTCAATGCAAGCGTTTTCCATCTTTTGCCCCTCATAAAACGAATATTTTCACAAGAATCAACTGAAGTATGAACTCCCTCCCCGCTCGTGTATTTGCAAGAAAAGCAAGAAAAATTTAGTGTTGCATATTGTCATCTCAGAGCAACAGTATGATATCTTAGTGTTATTTCTGCGATTAGATAACTTACTGTTGCTCTGAGACGACGATATGATCAACGGTGGATTTACCATTTAAGAGGATTGTATTGATATTCTCATTCGAGGATTCGGTTTTCATTCGTTCAGATATTGGGAACATGCGTAAAAATTACAAATGTTTTCGAAAACCATCACTAAAATTTGAATCCCAGAAAATTGTGCTTTAGAAAAAAAAATGGAGAAAGTGTATTACAGATTGCAAAACCCACTGCAGTAGCCTAAAAACAATACCTTAACGCCTATGTAAACTTAAAGAATGCAATAAAAATCTTTAACTTACTAAAAGTGCATAATATTTTTCTCCCAAGAAAAAGCAGTGAAAAGCCGAACATCATTTATGATTTCTAACCTGTGGAAAATACCTGCTGATGTCTTTATCATCGTTAAGTTAGTATTATAAATGTGAGTGGTACCTTCAAAATTATATTGGGTAAATTATCTAAGCAATCTGCAATATTCGGCGCGACTCTAAAAGTGAAACTTGGATGATACACAGGATGACTCGCATGACAGCGCATACATTAATCTGTTCAACTTTTTGAATGTCTCTTTAAAATGAGAGGTAAAGTTAACGAAGTTGTCCAAAAGTTTTAACTGAAGCTACTACTTTGTGGGACCAATCAGCATTCATCCCCTGTTGCAATGAATCAAATGCTCTGGTACAATGACCAACGTTAATTAAGCAACAAGTGTGTTCTCAGTGAAACTTATATTGGATATAGCAAGATACGCAAATAAAATAGGTATGTTTTTCGTCTGAAATTTTATTTGCAGTTCTTGAAAAAAAAAAAAAAAAAACCATGACCTCCATTAGAAATGAAAAAAAAATCTATTTTTAAAAGTGATGAAGTTTATTGGAGATCTTTTGCTGAATATCCACAGTAAGTTAATTGTAAAACCAAATGTAATGGAGCCACAGCGTACGTTACCCACAGCGTTTCAATAACGCGTTATTTTTTACGCAACAATCCTTTCGCATCCCATTAGTGCTTCTTTATTAAGATGCATTTGACATTTTTAGGGATTACTTTTGCATGCCAAACGATAATTGCTAATTGGGATGTGAATTTTTAGTGCTCTACAATGGGTGTACGGAATTCGAGAAAACTAGTAATTCAAGTAACAATCAGTTCTTTCGAAAAAGCTAAACTTTTTCTATTTGAAATTAAAATCTAATTTTTTGAAGAATAAAGTCAATCCCGTGGGATTCCGGGATCCTGCGGGACTGACTCCCTACAATCCCGAAATCCCGCGGGACTGAAATCGGAGCGGGATTGGAAACCCTAATACAGACCCTACATTCGACATTTCAATCTTCTGCAGCCTGCCGCATTTTAATTGCATGAAAAACGTACATACATGCGCACACTCATACGTACACCAGTATAGTCAGATGTAAAATCACCATAACTAACCTAGGGATAGTCAAAACGAATATTGTGCTTTTATTTATATACATACATGCACACACACACACACACGTGTGTTGTGGCACACCAAAAAAAAAAAAAATCTCAAAAGTCATCCTTTATCATTTAAGACGAAATCAGTCAGAAATTTGAATTTAAAAAATTTCGTTAATGCAGCACTTCCCTCTCTTCGTACAAGGACATTAAAAAAAATGCATCCGTCAGTACGATTAAAGTAAACGGCAGTGCTTTTGCAGCATTTAAAACCAATACCTAAGGTAAAAGCTAAATATAAAAAAAAAAACGAGTTCCAAAATTAGAAAGCTTGTTCAATTCATTTGAACGAGTGTGACATTTGTAGGCATATGCTGGGTGGGACTATTTTCCTTTTTTTTTTTTTTTTTTTTTTTTGAGAATTTGGCAGGCAAAAAAGGTGGAGCATTGCATAGTGGTGGGGAGAGATCTGAACGGGAAGTATTGTTACATTATGCTTTCAGTTGTCATTATGCTTTGGTCGAGACAGCATCTCGCTTTTACTGCGGAGGCGTACTTGCCTAACAGCCCCTCAATCGGAATGGGGACTTTTTAACTGGCCTGCACGCTCGCCTGATGTAGCCCCCTGAGACTATTTCCTGTTTGGTTACCTAAAGTCGGAGGTTCATAACGATCGTCCACGAACCCTGGAGGACCTGAAGAACCACATCCAAGCCGAAACTGCCAATATACTTGTCGACAAGCTCCAAAGAGTTGACCAAATCTTCCGAGTTCGACTGAATCAGTGCATTGACAATAGGGGACACTTACAATATATTGTTTTCAAAACAGTGTAAAGCATAATCTCCCATTACGTGTGAGAGGAAAAAGATAACAATAAAGAATTTTTAGGTATGTAAAATTTTTTATTTTATTTCCAAAAAAGGAAGTTCCCGCACCCCACCCTGTATTTACACTTTATTCCCGCATTTTTTTTATTTTTATTTATTTATTTATTTATTTATTTATTTTTTTTTTTTTTTGTATATTCGAATATAAGGAACCATATGCATCATAATATCGTCACCTCAGAGGAACATTAAGATATCTAATCCCAGAAATAACACTAAGATATCCTACTGTTGCTCTGAGGCGATGATATGCAGTTTATTTATTTATTTATTTATTTATTTATTCATTTATTTTTTTTAAGTTCATCAAAAATAATGATTGGTCACACACGCAACACGTACAAATCCTTACATTTATTTTGAACACAAGATTTTTTTCCCCAGAAAGTTGATATTTCATATTATGATACAATCATAGGCGACTTGGTGCACCGAAAAAGCGGGGGAGGGGGGGGTCAGAGGAGAAGCGGGGAGGGGGGAAGTTTGGGTCAGCGGTGCTCTTCAAATTTATTTATTTATTTTTTAATATTGGGCTACATTATTGAATTTCAACGTCGTTATTAATAAAATGAACTTCTGAAAAATTGAAACAGATGGTCATTGGTCACAGACTCCCTCCTTCCCAATTCAAAAATCCATTTTAATTTTTAGGAAAATAAGAACGTGAGAAATGTATAAAACACACACATATTAAGTCAATTCTTTGTTTAAAAACGTAAATTCATCAATACTAGTATTTTTTTGATCGATCGATAATTTTGAACTTAGAAAAATGGAGAGGTAAGGTCCAGTGTGGGGGCAGTTGCTCCCTTGCCTCCCCCTCCCCCCCCCGTACCGAGCCACCTATATGAAACATAAAATTTCCTAATATTCAAACACATCGAAATTAAAAAATACCAAAGTTTAAAATTCCAGAATTAAAGTGCAAATATTTACTTTGTAAAGTCTTTTTTGCGCAAATGTATTGAGCAAATTATGATTATATTCAATTCTTAGATAGAGAGCTATAAATTAGGTTTCCCAGAGAATATTTGTGTTTTGAAAATTCACCCATTAATTTTAAAAGTTCGAAAATTTCTCGGTCTAAAATATTTCTTGTGGCTATTGAAAATATAAATGAAACCGTTTGGGTAAAAAAGGAACAGCAACAATTTTCCAAATCACCCAAGAGCTTACTCTATTTACAAAAGAGAAATATTAGACCACTACTATAACAAAACAATTTATCTTCAAATGCTTTTCTGAAGAAGTTAGAAAAGAAATTCTTTACTTTAAAAGTTTAGCACATTTATTTTGTAAACAAGATTCAACATTTGTCATAAAAGAAATAGAAGAATGTCACAGAACAAAGATGAATACGGATTTTATTATAAATGAAGACCATTTTTAAAAGGGATGTAAAAATAAGTATTTTGTTCTTGAGGAACAAATGAAAAAAGTTTCGAAGAGACTTTGAATGTAAAAACGCACATAAAACTATTTTAAAGTATTTTAACGAAACTTAATATCGTGTTCATAAAAAAATGCAATAAAGTATTCTCATTGCGGTTCTTCCTGCTTTGTTTTTGTTTTACATAATTCATTTGTTGGACAAACATTCGAAAAATGAATGTTGTCAAAACTTCCTAAATGTTGTTGTTAAGTTTTTTTATGCTTAATTCGTTGTTAAGTTTTTTATGCTTAATTTGTTATTTGGCTAAATTTTGCGTTTATTCCATTTATTTACATTGGCTTTTGAAAGGTTTACTTATTTGCTGTTTTTTCTGCTTTGCCAACAACTAGCAATGAGTTTTATGCGTATGGAAATATATTGGGTGACATTTCGCCAATATTACTTCATTTCGCCAATATTACTTCATTGTGCGCCAAAATTAACAAAATACTACCAAATGTCACCAACCGGGGTTCCCTATAGTGCGCGAGACCGCGAGAATCGAGCACTTTTAAAAGAAATCTCAATCGAAAAATGTTTCGATGAGGGGCTACTCGCGATTTGAATCTGTTAAATTAAAAAATACTGTTTTTTTTTTAAAATCTATCTCAATTTTTAAAAATCTCACTTTAATTTCAACACAGGGTGAGATTTTCTCCCCCACATTTTTTCCTTTAGTGGGAACACTGGCAAAGAAATTAAACGAAAGGGTGTTCAAATTGAAAAGATCTTTCTTTACATGTTCTTCATAAATGGCTTTTTCCAGAGAAATTCGTTTAATGCAAATTCGCCTTTAAGTGTGGAATTTCCTTGTAGGGGTTAATGTTAAATTGTTTGATCTTCCCAAAATTGAATTTAAAAAAATTGTTCGAATCAAAAAGTAAAATATGAGAATGAGGTGTCCTACTCGAGATCTTTCAAACAAAAAATTTGTTCGAATCGGACCATTCACTGAAAATTTATTGGGGGGGGGGGGGGGAGGAGCAGACAGACAAGCTGTTTGCAACGAACAAATTATATTCCTTCATAAGAACCATCCCATGTACACCTTCATTGTCTGCGTTTCAACTAAATTTTGGTTTATTTCACCCACATATGTATGCAAATGTAGGGGTGCCCATCAATCCAAGAGTGATGGGCACCCCTACATTTGGGTGCATAGGGAGCGGGAGGGTAAGCGGAATGCGTACCCTCCCGCTCCCTATGCCACATACCACGGATTCGCCTAAAGAAATGAGTCCTAATAAAACTTCTTAAAAATTTCAATGGTGCAGTGCCTGCTATTACCCACCCCTAATAGCCCTCGTGATGAACACCTCTGATGAATATGTCAAGCACTTTTTGTTTGTATTAAAAATAATTAATGAAGTAAAAAAGTTTTAAAGCATCATGTTTTACAAATGAATTATAACAACTATACAATTTCAGAATTCCTTTCAGATTGTCTGTAAAATGTGATTATCAGTTTTTAATAGCTATTAAAATATTTGTGAGCTTTAAAAGGAAAAATATAACGCGCAAGCAACAGACAATTGATGCATTTATAACTTAACTAAGCGTTTTATTGCTCTGCAAATAGTATAAACTGAGGTTTAAGTTTTTTTCATTGATAACCTTTCTTTACACTTATAGTTATATATTGTATGCGCCCCATGTTTTTCCTTTAAGCTCACAAGTATTTTGATAGCATTAAAAACTCTTAATCACTAATTTTCCAGACAATATGTAAGAAGCTCTAAAAATGTATAGGGCTTTAAATCAACATGAAGCTTAGAGTAATTTTTTCATACTTTTTAGTTCATTTTAAAAACATGGTACTTTAAAAAAAAAAATTCATTTCATTAATTATTTTCTGCTTTTTGGTATTGCGTGTTTGAGATGTTCCATTCTATTTTACATATTTCGATCAGACAATGACTGAGACGGTTAAATTGACGATGACGAATTTCAGTAACTTTATGAAGTCGATAAAATAAATTTAAACAGTAAACTGCTCCACAAATACCATTGTAACCATGAAAAACATTTAGCTTTATTTAAACTTCTATGTACAACATAAGTTTAATGCAAGTAGAATATTTTTTATGTGGAAATATAAAAAAATACCATAGATTAATTTCTCTGCGAATGAGCTGATAACGCATAGCTGCTTACAAAAATATACCAGGGATGAGCTAAGCAGAAATAAAAACACATATCCACTAAAAAGTTGCAGTTCAACCCTACATTTTATTCAAATTGAAAGTTCGCCACAATTTTGATATAGGCCTTAGATATGCAAATTGCTATGGTTACAAGGACGGATCCAGAAAATTTACACGGAGAGCCAATTCATTTTTATTGCTTACTTTTTCCTATGTATACTGATTTAAAAATTTTGATCACAAAGGTACTGGACTTAAAAGTTCCATGATGGGGCCATCAATGAAATTCATCTAAATTTGCGTTTTATGAACTTCATTTTCGAAAAATTACCGATGGAGGTTCCCTTAAGGGAGGGGCGATCGCCCCCACCGCCCCTCTTTTGTATCCGTCCCTGTATGGTTATGTATATTGCTTTAAACATTTTAAGCAAATTTTAATAAAAGCAAATTTTAATAAAAGCATTGCTCAGCAATGACCCTGAACAACAATGAATTCTCAATTGAAGGCTCACCTACATTTTTGCATAAAATTAGTTGAAAACAAGAAAATTCACGTTTTAATTATCTTGGATTGTTGAAAAAAAAGTTATCTGATGCAAAAAAATCACTTGTTTTTATGGAAATTTAATCTTAATTTCTGCGAGCATTTTTCGACCTCATATTAAAGGATTTATGTAGAAATGTCAATTAAAATTGGAAGTTACTAAAAATTAATGGTAAATTAATTAATTTGATTACAGAATAGTGCATTGTCATCGGGTTTGATGTTACATACAAAATTTCAAAAGAATCCGATCAGAGGAAGTGGGTGAAAATTGAATTGCAAGATTCCACCCGAATAAACACCAAATAAACTAAGTTAATAAAAACATGGTTTAAATTAGAAGATAAATGTGCTGATTATTATTAAACTGAATATGGCTTACTGATTAATAATCCTAGGATACAGTTTTGAAGCATAGTTTTAAAAAAGAAATCTAGAAAAAAATGAATAAAAAAATTATATTCCGTAATTCTGCAAACTTATTAAATGGCATTCCACGAACTAATTTTCTAGAAATTGTTAATTTTTATGGTAACAAAATTTTCTTTTTTCAAAGTTAGTCTGACAGTTACTCCAAAATAAGTCTTTGCAACGTTAAGAATAAATTACTGAGTTCTGATCAGAAAGTTATGTACTTACTTTTGTTTCCCACTTTCAACACCACGAGCGAAGAAAAAATACTAATTGGCACTTTTACCGTTGTTACTTGTCACCACGTATGCTCCCACGCGTAACAAAGCGCAGAAAAAGAAACTTTTCGCCGAAATAACTCGCGCTGTTCCCTCCGATAAAGAATTTATCCGTCTTGGAGCGTCTGCTGCGACCGTAACCTGGAACGCGAAAAGCGACAAGACATCGCTGATCTTCCTTCTCACAGCTATTTCCCGCCGAATCGTTTTTGGGACAGCGCCCTCCAGTGGAAAATTCACTTTGATGTAGGATTAGCTTGCAGAACAAGAAACAACTTTTTCTTTTTTACAATGGGGTTGTTTCCTTCAGTCAAAAGTGCTACTTTTGGTCACTGAAATTGGTAGAATAAGCAAAATAATAATAATAATAATAATAATAATAACATGGAGCGAAAAAAAAACTTTCATTTTCCCAACGCTTAATTTTAATTAATTTTTTTAAATGTTCGATTTTGAAAGTAAGGCGTGGTCTATATGACGTCACAAATGATGTACTTTGGCGCATCTGTCTACCGCGTTTCCACGTTATGATAATCAAGAAGCGAGTTAAGTATTGCGCTCTCTACGCTTTCTGTCAACCATATCGTTGCCAGTACACGTGATGTGCGGTATTTTCGCAGAACGTAACTCCCGCGTAAAACGAGGGTCTATTGTGCATATTGTTAATGCAGAAAATGTACGTTTTAATCACGTTAAGTAGTGGCAAACTAAAAAAAAATATTGTGTATAACATTTTCCATCACACTTTATTCAAGCTAGGATTAAACCAATGTAATTATTCTGTCTTGACTATGATCTCTCCCCATTGCTCCACTCTATTTTTCTATTGTACATCGGGCAATTGTTTTCGATTTTGTGTGCTTACTCTGAAAAAAGGAGGGGCAACGTGATCGGTGAACTGAGCAGTTCGGTTCTAGGAGTTCAGAAAATTGAAACTTTACTCCATTTTACAAATTTTTGGTTTGAAATGTGGTGTTAAGAAAACTACTTTTTTTTTCTTCTCTTAAACTCAATTAATTTTAGCGAGGAGTTTGATAATACTCAATACAGTGAAACCTGTGTATAACGATACTATCTATAACAATAACCTGTCTATAACATTTTTTTTTTGGCCCCAGCAAAATGTCAGCATGAATAATCAAACTGTCTATAACGATAACCTGTCTATTACGATATTTGTTTTAGATCCCAACAGTATCGTTGTAGACAGGTTTTACTGTAGCAATCGTTAATACTCATAGAGAAAAAAAGGCCACTTTACTTCAAATTAACAGAAAATACATTAGAGTAAATCCGTTTAGCATTTCTTCTTATCATAAAAATGTTCCCCAAAACCTGTCTCAAGCAGCCATGTGTTTGACTTACAAGAAATTAGACAACATGATACTTTCCGCTTAATATATTTATTGAAGGATTCTGTACTGCACGTTTCAATCCTATGTCACGAAAGAACAATATAATTTGTGTTTTGCAGAACATCTTTTCACTGTCATAAATATCTTCCAAAAATCAATGAAATTTACGCGATGAAAACATGGAACGTTTGAAACATTAAAAAGGAAATAAATAAATAAATAAATAAATATACCTCCATTTTTTCTCTCAAGGTGCCCTCTTTTACTTTTGCCTTAAATGCTCTTTGGGTTGAGCTCTTAAAAGCTTTAGCAGAAACACTTTTCTGCTCTGCGAACATTACTTTATAGGCAAGATTCACCCTCACTTAGCTAAATGCGTTATGTAATTTTTGAGTTAATTTATTTAACGTGCTAATGGCAAAAGCGACTCGTAACACTGGTATGTCTCCATGTTAAATTATTGAAGTAAAATTCAAAAACGTCCAAATGAATTTCCATCCTTACATTACTGTACTTTAACACGAAATTTTTAGAAAGAATCGAATACTTTTACGGCCAATTTACCATTTTAATGGAGTATGAGTAACTTTTGATGCAGGATACATTTTGTATACTGGAAGATAGAAAGAAAATTCGATTATACAATCGGAACCCGATTTAACGAACCTTTTTTTTAACGAATTTCGTGATATAGCGATTTTTTCATTTTCCCTGAGCAAAATGAAAGCCAAAGCCCCCAATTTACCGAATGATAAACCCTGAATCAACAGCCGAAACAATTTTTTTTTAATTTTATTTCAGTTAAAAAATATTGTAGTGTTTTTCAAATGATATATCGATCTTGTCTGAGGCAGAAAAAGACTGTTCTTGGAATCAGCAATTTTTGATCGGCGAGGGGCAACCAATAATGTAAAGCAATTCTTACGCAGACTGCGCTAATTTTAAATTTCCATCAAATCTTACTTTTTTTAAGGCTTTACATGGCCTGGAAACTGTAAGGACATCTCTCTTGCAGTAAGCTGTAAATCACGCAATATTTTCTTCCGTCCATAAAGTCGAGAGGGAACTATTTCGAGTCAAGTACCAAGGAAATTGTCAAGCATTATTCCTCAGTATTTTTAAATTATTGATTAACTAGTGTGTAGTAAGTCAAGGAATGCTGAATAAAAAGTGTACACTCTCTGATTATAGATATGCTTTTGTACAGTTGATTATTAAAGCTTTTAGATAAGTTAAGTGCAAGTTTTTATACATTTTTTTCGCCCCCCGATATTACGAATAACCCCGATGTAATGCAGAAAAATTGCGATCCCAATGAATTCGATAAATCTGGATCCGACTGTAATAGAATATAGTTTTTTTTTTTTTGGTTAATTTGTAATTGATTTAAAAATTCAAGCTGAGCATGACACAACCCTGAACTGTTACGTTTAACGTTCAGTGCAAAGAATTATTTTTATATATAAGACTTTTTTTTTTTTTTCAAAACTGTTCAGAATAAATTAAGTCACGTACAGGGTAATATAAAATAGTTGATAAGTATATATAGATCAATTGTTCTCAAACTTTTGAGTGTTGCGATCCTTTTTTGGCCATAGTTAAACAACTCGCGACCTAAGTTGTGTAGTACCCAAAGATATTAAGTATAGAAAGAAGTTAGGGTAGAAGTTGAGAAAACTTAGCTGGTATAGTTTTCGTATATTGCTCTCAACTGTTTTTTCCGCTTTTACATTTGTGGGAAATACGAATCATTAAAATCAATTATTTTAAATTAAAAAAATAACACACAATACAATTAACAATTATTAGAAAAGGAACTCGAGATGACATTTTGAATAAAATTCGAACAGCAATCTTTTAGTAATAATATTCACCGCAACCAACACCTCTAAAAAGGAAAATAAAAGTCACGCAATGTTTTTCTTATGAAATGGTTTTAAAACTGTTTAATAGTACTTCAAAAGTAGGAATAATACCTCGACCCTCAGGATGCGCACTCCTGCAGTAGATGCTTGAAAATGCAATATATGTTGAATGAAGCACGAGTTCAAAAAGACACAGAAAAGTATCAGTACTGGTGTAATAAGGCGTTGTGTCGAGCAAAATAAATCGCGCAGTTGTGTAATACGCCTCATGATGCCAAAGCCGCCAACATTTCCAGAGACCCATTTGCACTACTACTAAACCTTGGTATAGCTAGTGATAAAAACAATTTAGAATTCTTGTTCTAATTAACTTAAAATTTTGAAGATATTCCACCTTTTGTGGAAGATTCTGAGCTTTTAAATACTAGGCCGTTTCATTATTATTAGAGAGCGACCGATATAGGCCACCTCTACAAATCTTTTCCACCAGCCGCAATTGGTTTTTTTTCCAAAATTTTAAAAGTATGTTTTTTTTCTTAAACAACATGCTTAAAAATATAGGAATTAACCTTTTTTTAAAAATAATTTGCCTAAGTTTAATTTATTTTAACATTTTTTTAAATCGAAGTGCAGAATCAATTTCTTTTTTTAAGCTTCTGCTCAGGACACCACAAGCGAGGAAATGCCATTCACTGATGCCATTAAGAAGAACGCAGTATTTTATTCGCTTATTTATTCTCATGTACTGGCAACGCGGTTGACAGCAAGTGTAGAACGCTATATTTAATTCGCTTCTTAATTATCATAAACTGGCAAAGCGGTTGACAGCAAAGCGTAAACATTCAGGGCACCAATGGAGTAGCGCGCCAAAGAACATCACTTATGACGTCATAAAGACCACGCCTTATTTCCAAAATCGAACACAAAAAAAAATTCAAAAAATCGTTGGGAAAATATAAAAAAAATTCAGGCTCCATGTTTTTTTTTTTTTTTTCTTATTCTTATTCTATCAATTTCAGTGACTAAATGTAGAACTTTTGACTGAAGGAAACAACCCCATTGTGATGAACCACCAAAAATCCTTGCAATGTGAAGTGCAACTGTCCACACACTATGTAATCACCATTTGGGTCACTGTATACGTTTAGAAGTTTTATTTTTCTTTTCAAATGTTTCACTTTTAATAAAACAAATGAGGCAGTGAGAAGCAAAGGGATGTAAGTGGACTTTCTTAAGTCTTGAGTAAAACGTGTTTAAAGTTCAGATCTTAGGTAGACTTTCATTGAAAGTTCTTTCTAAATCATGCTGTAGAGCAGTACCTACCAGGGCTGCTAGTACTATCTCTTGCATGAAAAACAGAGGAGAGATTCTCCTGCCTTTTGTCCTGGTTGTCTCCAAATTATTAATTTTCTCACTTACATCATTTTGTTTCTCACTGCCTCAATTCATGTTTCATCTCAAGTCTCACAAGATTCTAAGTTCTAAGTTACCCAGAGTGGATAGAATAATTTTACTCCATGTAAATCATTCATAAAATGACCTTTTTAGTTAGTATTTTGCAATTTTGGATGACTGTATTATCTATGGGAAAATTTACTTTAGTTTCGTGCCAATCAATGCAATAAAACTAATAAAATGTGAGTGCAGCAGTAAAATGTGGATCATCCGGAATGAATGTAAAGTAAATAATCAACTTTTTTGCATAGTTTTATTACTATTTTTTTTTTTTTTTAAATTTCGGGGCTGTCCCATCAGAGCAGTGGTTCTTAATCTTTTTTCACATCTCGACCCATTTTTCGCCAATTAAAAAACTAGCTACCCCATATGTATGTAACGAGAGCTCACAGTGCATTCTGCGTAATAATACATTTATTAGGTATGCAATGTGGCGGCACAAAATATCATGCAAATGAGCAAACCCGAGGATCGCGAAATCGAGTGAAGCGAGTAAGCATCCACGGGAAGTCAAGGTGAAAGGGACCAAGTGGAGATCCTGACTTTTAACTTAGGCGATTCACGGGAGCAATCCTATTTTTGTGAATCCCGCTCTGTCAACGTGCTATCACGTTTTAGTCCGTGAGGATAGAATCCATAAAGCGTTACAACCAATTTACGAAGGCATGGTAAATTCTTCACTATCCAAATAAATGGAAAAACTAAAATTATAAATATTGACCGCTAGAAACCGGCCTTCTTGGTAAACGAGGGAGCCGAGGCGTGCGAAGTGAAACCGAAATCGACAACAAAAACAGACACTCCAAATTATGACCCTTCTACCAACCCCAATTTTCCAATAGAACTAGAAAAAAGGCCGCGAAGCACTGATGGAGACTACACAACACGTTCGGGAAGACGGGTTCGAGTCCGTTTCAAGAATTTGTTATTGTTTTCGTACCGCTGGTACTGGGGGGGGGGATACTGTGGCAGCAAAAAGTACTATTTAAATGAGCAAACCCGTGGATAGCGAATTAAAGTGAAGCGAGTAATCTTCCTCGAGAAGTCAAGTTGAAAGAGACAAAGTGGAGATCCTGACTTTTAATTTAGGCGATGGATGTGTGAGCGCCTTGTGTCGTTTTTTTCTTTTTTTTTTTTCTTTTTTCTTTTTTTTTTAAACCTTTTTATGTTCTTTACAAAGTTTTTACCTTTTTAGTTTTCTGACAAATAAATGTTTGAATGTGTAGGGTTGTACTGTAATGCAATTGAGAACGAGTATCGGCACTATCGCTACAGCGCGGCAAAAGAACGTACCCGACATGCAACAATTGCAAAAATTAAAAAATAGTTCCGACTATAATATTCAATATCAATTTCGGCATTTTCAAAATTCTCACCCTTAAATATTATTTTTCCGATTCACCGTACATTTGCGGTAAATACAAATAAAAAAAAATTGAAATTTTACTAAAACTAGCAAAGAATGCAATTAACTATTAAGTAAAGAGGAACTCAGTGACAACTTTTGAAACAAAATTTTGAACATTATACTTCATTGATAAAATTAATCACAATTAACATCACTACAAAGGGGAATAAAAATAATGCTATGTATGTATTTCCTTTAACTATAGTTTTAAAATTGTTCACTATTATGTATTTCTAAAATAGGAATAATGTTGTGAACCCTATAAAAAAAAAAGGTTCCTCGATCGCATTTGGGATTGCACTCCGCACAGGTTGGGAACTCCTGCATTAGAGGTTTTAGCTAAATTTTAAGTCTAATTTTTCTATTTGATACTAAAAAGATACTAAGTTAGACTAGAAGATATAAAGTTAAGCTTTGGGCACATGGATCTAAATTCAGCTCTAATTACAATAAAAAAATAATCCAAAGAAAATTCTCAACACATTCTCAAAACTTCACTTTGCAATTTGCAACAGTCCCTTGAAGATCTAGCAGAACATATCATCTTTAGAAATATTAAATTTAGAGAAACATCTGCACTTAAAAACTACGTGTTAAAATGAAAACTGATAAAAACTACGAAAAACGCGCCGGTTATATTTCAATATCGAATTAAATAAACCAAATCGTGTTGTTTATTCGCTAAATTAAAGTTTCACGCGGCTACAATTTGCATAAACTACGGTATGGGAGGCATTGTTGTTAAAATCTAGTGTAGTACATGCATCACTCTTATTTGCATTTTAATAGGTTTCCAGCGCACGAGAGAAGAAAATAAAGCGGACTATTTCTCTGCCGAAGTAGTATTTTTATTTGTGTTATTAATGATAGAATGGTGCGTTTTAAAAAGCACAAAACATATTTTGGTGCTTAGCATTAATAGAAGTTCCGGTTGAAATTTAAAATTTTGTTTACCCCCAATAGCATTATCATTTTGGAAAGAAACGAGTTTAAAATATTTAAGTTGATTAAAAAGCTGCAGAAAGTATTAAAAATGGAAATTTTTCTAGATTATTAAATGTTGCTAATAATTTAAAGGAAGCATTCACTTTGTTTTACCGAAAATATTTCGCTGTTTAATCTGATAATGTACTTCATAAGTTGAGCAAGAGATTTGAAAATTTATAAATCAATTACTTTTCTAAATTATATTCATTAGTACAGAAATCATCTTCAGAAGCCAAGGCTTGAAAATAGGAAAATCAGGGACTCTTAACCATTTGTCAGATAGTCCGCAAAAAAACTTGACTGGTCCTCATTTTTTTTATCTGTCCGCATTAAAAAAAATTATGTGATTAAAAAAATAATTAAATAAATAACTAGCCATAATGATGAAACTACGTAAGATCGTGCGTTGATAGCGTGTCACTCACAAGTTTTTAAGTGATTTTCTTTTCTAGAAATGCTTAGAAACAACCAAAAAACTCAACTTAAGGAAACCCCAATTCATATATTTGAAGGCTCGTATTTTGGAAAAGATAGCCATACTTTATTTGGCGTAGTTGTACATTAGATTCACATTTAGCATTTTATAAGAGCTTTTTATAAAAATAACTCTTCAATTCATCGCTTATTATGTCAGCATAGCTTACTCATTTGTATACGAAGTTGATACCCACTCTATACAATATCCAGGGGTGGATACTGGGGAAGGATCACAGGGGTCATGATTCTCCTAAAACGTCCACAGTATATTATACATCCACATTGTACTCAAACAATTTATGCATAAAATGTAAACTCAGTAATCTTTATAATTTATTAAATTTTTTTAAAGCTAACACTTGAAACTTCTTTTTATTCAGTAAATTACCGCCCATTAGCCAAGGCTAAAGCAGAAATACATGAAATACATCGCCAGCTCAGTCATTTTCAACCGAGGACTGCAGTTTCGTGCTTATTAGCACTCATCAGCCCGGCATAGGAAAGTGACTGAGCTGGAGATGGAAAAACCTCTTAAGGAAGCCAAGAGTGCCAAACAAACTGGTAGCTAATATAGAAGTAGCACATACCAGATAAGCAAGAAACTGCAGTCCTCGGTTGGAAATGACTGAGCTGGCGATGTATTTCATGTATTTCTTTATATTGCTTATGAAATTAATTAGTTTCGTTTTTGCCCTATTAGATGCATTATTCCTGGCTGATTTGGTGCTTTTTATTGACACTGAAGTAGTTTTGGAAATGTGTCGCCCCCAAAACCGTAGATTCTTTCGGTAAGCGAGGAGGGAGGTCCTTCTTTATTATGATCCCCATCCCGCTTCCATAAAATAATGTATCCGCCATTGACCACAGTTGATGCATTTAGAAAAACAGTTTTCAACAATTTTTTCATATGGAATAAAGTTTAACAGTAAGGTGTCGGCTGCATATGACTGGTGCGTCACATAATGGTAATCGTCACATAAATAACAAAAACGAGAAAAATCAAAATGTAAAATGTCAACTATACACGGTCTTCATTGAAACCTATAAACCTATTAATTACCCTATTAGTTTCCTTATTAACAACAATAACTTAATTTCATTCAATTTGAGCACATTTGAGATGGTTCAGATAGTTAAACCTATAATAAGAGTCCTATTTAACCACATGTTAAAGAGAGAAAGAAAAAAAACTAAGTAATTCTCTTGGTTTTACATCTTGCAGTTTTCAGAAAACAGAAAAATAACTTAAACAAATATGTACGGAGACTGGAGACAGCTTTGTAGAATCGAGACACAATGGAAGTTGACAGAACTAAAAGAAATATGGGCGTGAAGGGAAAATTTGTAAAGGTTATCAGTAACGATCTGGACAAGCTTAAGGTACAATATATTTTCTTCTGAACATAACTCTTTTTCAACAGCTTCATCTAAAATAGCTGTTTACTCAAGTAAAAATGAGCTTTCGTTGAAAACAGGAGAAAAATCACAAACATGTTCAAAAAATAATAATATCTCAGTTTAATACCACGGAAGAATTTTGTGTTGATGAAAATGTTATTAAAAATTGAATGTTTTAAATATATAAATGAAAAATGCACTAATTTTTAGTTCAAATTAATAAATTATGCTTTGCTTTTAGCGTCAAACTATTAATAAATCTAATAAAGAGCTTTAATTTTATTACTTTGATATCCTTATACTTTTAGTAATAGTTTTGGCAAAACAGTTGATTGTTGAAAAAATAGGGAACAAATTGAATGAAAATTTTGAGAATCATTGCGAAGTCAATAATGAACCAGCGATAAGAAAATTGCCCAAAATTTAATCTTTATCAACAGAACGAAGGTACTTTTTAAGATACCTTATAAGCTAATTCTTCTCTTCACATTTAATATTCTAATTTTTATTTTACTTTTAAAATGTTTTGAAAATTTAAGCTCTCCCAAGTAATGAGAATTATTTTAATCTTAGTTCTCCTTTATGAAATCCCTTTTTATGCTAAAATTATTCGTTTCCTGTTCGCAAAAACTATTGTAAAGAAGAAAATTTTTGACAAAAAGCCATCCTATATAAAGTATTAATTACAAAAAAAAAAAAAAAGAAGAAGAAGAAGAAGTGGACCAAAAGTATGCTTAGCTCAAATCAGATATTAAAATTCCTTTAGTTAATTAGACATTTAGAAACCTTGGAGTACCTGCACATTTCATTACGTACTCCTATTTGCGAATAATTTATTAATTTATATTACGGTTCAACCTATTTCTTTTATAACTCCTGTAAAATTAACTTGTTAACCGTGCCAAATGTTTTGAATTCCTATTGCGTGCAAAAATGAATATGAAAATTATTTTATTATTCAAAAAAAAAAAAAAAACATAAAGTTCGGTTGCTTTAAGGTAGAAGACGTTTTGTATTTATAAGTTTACTTCCCAGTAGATCCTGACGATACAAAATAAAAATACGTGAATAATTTATTTTTTAAACAGCGTACACATGAAAGAATGAAAATTTTCGTCTATAGAAAAGCATCAAATACAAAAAGCGAAATATTTTGATAAATAAAATTTAAATTAAAAGAAAAAAGCTAGTTATATTTTGGAGACACGGAAATATGTTCCAGCCAAATTATTAATTTATTTTTTATCAAAATCAGCCAGAAGAAACTATACATTTATTCAGTTTGCAATGGATAGTAATTCTGAAACAAACAATTCCACTTCTCGAATTTGTTGAAATCTGCTGATTATTGCCTACAAATTGTTAATTAAAAATACATATGCAAGAAAAAATACATACAACGGTACCGCATGCTGGAGCATTTGATGTTGTACACCCGAAAAGTGTAATCTTTCTGTGTATATATTTGATTAACTTACAAATATCACTCATAATATAAAAAGTTTTTAAAATCAAATGCATAGTTTTATTTATATGTATTTGACTTCGACCTTTTAAAAGCTTAAATGCTTTGTATCATTGGATAAAGAATTGGTTTGGTTTTAACTGAATCATTCCACGTCAATTGACCTAATTTTCTTCACTCGACCGGCTTCGAATTAGATGAAATTTTATAGTTTGAAACTAACCCATGTAAACTTTCAGCTTCCGAGATCCGATTCCTAAGAATCTGTGATCTTCCAAAAAAAAAAAGTGCTCCAAAATGGTGGATCAGCTTTGTGAGACGAATTGCCATGTTTAGGCTAAGGTTTAAGAACATTTTAACATACTGGAAGTCTGAATTTTTTGGATCGTAAAGTACGTTTGGCTGTTGATACGTTATAGTATTTTTGAGAGATAGAGCTCATTAAAGTTAGTGTAGCACGCATGTAAACTCGTGAAAAATCACGGTGGGGGATTTTTTTTTCTTTATTTTAAACTGTCATAAATTCTGGACAAAAGTAATTCGAAGATTTGTACTTCATAATTCTACAGTCAAAATACTTGCTTTTAATTGGTTACAGCTGCAGAGAATAAATAATGTGATTTTCTAAAAGATATTCTCATCCAAATTGACTATCGAAATCCTTTACGTGAAAAATAGTCTATTTTCAATGCTCTGTAGCTCAAGTTTGTCACCTTGCATCTTCTTTTCTTTAGTACCATTAAAAAGTGTATTTACAGAGTAGGTTTTTTTTATATAAGCGTGAAAAAAATGAGCTTGAAATGCTGTTTGTCGTTCGTGAGAAAAGCTCGTTCGACTATGTATCACGAGTAGTGATTCCTACGGAAACCGGTTTATAGTGATTTCACAACTGTTATTAGTTAGAAATACTTTTTTATTCTTCTTTTATAAGTTAGTTATCATATTAAATATGATAGAAGCAGAAAAACTGTTCAGGAAACGGACAGATAACCGAGACAGAACGAGATATTTGCTTGTTTCTACCATATTTAATTAAAATGAGGCAACTCTGATTTTAGGTTTAATAATTCATATTGGCCTTGAGTTTCCTTTTAGGCACTATTGTGAAGATTTTTTAGAATTGCTCAAAATTGACCGAAAATTGTTTAAAGCCAAAATTAAAATATGGGAACCAGTAAAAGAAGAAATAACAACGTCAAATATCACAAATTGAAGAAAACTGCAGACACGTGTTTCGGCATTAAAAGAAACGTTATTCATCAGCTCATTGCATTAAGGAAAACGTTCCTTGTAACGTCGAAACACGTGTCTGCAGTAATCTGAAATTTATGCTACTTGGCGTTCTTATTTCTTATTTTACTTTGTATGCATAAAGATATTTATTTAACTTATGGGAATTAAGTATGCTGACAGAGATTCGGATTGGACTATTCAAGCAAATGTTATTGGGGGGGGGGGGCAGACAGCGAGACCGACAGACACACATTTTTCCCATTCCCCATCTCAAGACCCTAAATTCTACTTTATATTTTTTTGATATTTATTTGATTAGTTTATTTACCTTTGACTCTTTTTCTTTTTTCTTTTTTAGTGATATTTTTAAGATGTATTAAACTTTCTTTTATGCTTTTTACTTCCTTTTACAAAAAAGGAAGTATTGTATTCGCGAAAAAAAAAAATTCACTCAAAAATCGACCTTAATTTCCATTTTGCTCACCCCCGAATGAATGTTGAGTTTTTTTTTTTTTTTTTTCGACTCGACCACACGTGGACACGTGCCTAAGAACATATAGACACGCGAAATATCCGTTTTGACGATTCCTTGGTTAGTTATAACGAGTTTTCTCGTGACGTCTGTATGTACGTATGTATGTATGTGCATATTTTTGTCGCATAACTCATGAACGGTATGTCCTAGAAAGTTGAAATTTGGTACGTAGACTCCTAGTGGGATCTAGATGTGCACCTTCCTTTTTGGTTGCGTTTTGTATGCTTCAAAGGGGGTCTTTTGCCCCTTTTGGGGAGTAAATCATTGTTAATTTCGATGTAAACTCAAGTGGTGTTACAATTTGGCGGACACTTGGCGATATATTGCCAGTCTTTTGGTCGCCAAGTTTTGTCGCCAACTTGGCGACGAATTTGGCGATTTATTTATTTTTTAATCTGGTTTCAATTTGGCCACTGTTGGTGATATTCAGAGAGTAAACTATTGAATCACATTAAAATTACCAATAATGGGAAAATGACATTAAATTGGAGTAAAAGGAAGTCGTGTGATGCACACATCAGCTCGTTTCTTCTTTTACTTCCTCAAAAAAATAAACTAAAAAAGGAAAAAAAAAAGAGCATGCAGACAGTTCTTTTTCTGAAGAAAAATTATGTTAATTAAATTGCCGTGCTGCTTACACTGTTTTAAAGTAAATTTAATACACTTAAAAATGATTGTAGCTTTATTTACATTAACTATATTATTTATTATTCAAGACGTAAAAGATTAGACAATCGGCATGCAAACAAGCTCTGTACTCCGCTCCAAATTTCATCGAAAAAAAAGTTGGATCTCTCCTGCAGTTTTATTAAATTAATCATGACGATTATTTTAAGAATTTAATTAGAAAAGATTTTCCACGCGTGTTGAAAGCAAAGCACATAACTTATTATAGATTGGGATGTCTAAGTGGTAAATGAACGCTTAAGCACAATTTCGTTTTCAGGAATTCTTAATGTCATAAAAAACTATAAAATTTGGTACGTGAGAGTAACCACTATTTTATTTGTATATGTATTTTGAGAACTTTTATGATTATGCTGCTGGGAAATCGAGGATTTAAATAGAAAGTACGCAGAATCCCAGTGAATAAAAATGTCAAACTTGTCAGCAAACATTAAACAAATGTTTTGAAAAAAAAAAGTAGGAGGTTATTGTTTTAAACCAAGTTTATTCAGCTTTGTACAATTTGGGGCATTCTATGAGCTTACCGGTTTTTTTTTTTTTTTTTTTTTTTTTTTTTTTTTTTAAATAAAATTCTTGTTCAAAAAGCAAAAAAAAAAAAAAAAAAAAAAAAAATATCAAGGCTTTTTCCTATTCAAAGTTACAAAATTACTATTGTACCTTTATTTTAACGCAAAAACTTTTGAGTTGAATGGCTTCACTTGAGCGAAAGAACGGAGACTAATATGTGATCTAATGTGTATCGATTATAATGCATTTGAGGCAGGTGATTTTTTCGATAGTTATCATTTTACGTAATCAATAAAATATTTACCTAATATATGGATCATTCTCCAGAAAACGTAACTTTTCAACGCAAATATTTTTCAATTTCGAAACCTTTTGTTTTCTTTTTTTTTAATTCTTACATGAAAGTGTTGCCTACTAGAAGTAACCATAGGCCAAGCTAAGTTCCAATTACTTTACTCATAAATAAAAAAAAAATACCCTTGTTCACGGAAATAATAATAATAAAATAATAATGTTAAAAAATTGAGGCCAATTTAATATCAAACTAGTAATTTTTTTAATTGTGCAAACAATGAGCTATTTAAATGATTAGTGGGTATTTAATACTAAGCTCTCTTAATTAAAGTACGGCTTAGTTAGGAGTTATCTTTTCAGTTCAAATGTGTGTTACAAATCAATTAAGTGTGTTTAATTCAATTTTCTGAGCCTTTTAAAGTATTTAAACTTTGAAAACTATTTTTCTCTCATGAAACTACATCTCATCTAACGTTTGGCTGCTTCTGGATCCTCCGAATGAGTTAATATATTTTCATTTGTTCAATTTCGAAAAAAAAAGTCCGACCCCCAGTTGGAGACACCAAAAATTCTGATGATATCCACAACAGATAGGATGAGAGGAAAGGATGAGTAATGGACATAATTCCCTTTTTCGCTTCAAAATGTGCAAAAGTTCTTTATTTTTTATATCTAAATCCTGATTAAATTCAAATGAACATGAAACACCGGAAGACCTTGTGTTCACCGTTCATAACCTTCCACCACTGTCTTGTTAATAGCAACAGGCTCATAAAATTGATTCTGATAACAGCAGATGGTTGCACCGTATTCATGGGTCGCAGCAGCATCAGTTTTACCCGCCTAAAATTCTCATTTTTTAAATCAAAATTTAGGACTGTCTGTTACTGGAACCTTGTATGTTTACTGGTGCCGCTACCCTAGCGTCATATCTCTTAAATTTTGGTCAGTTGCTTCTTTTGTATTTTCAGTGCCGAATGTAAAAATAGCCTCCACTTTCCCCACTAAATAAGAAAATTTTGAAAACCATGAATTTCAAAACTCGAAAAAGAATGGAGGGGTTTTTCTTATGTTTTTTCTTATGTTTCCAGTTGTTTTTGGTATGTTTTATGCATTTTATAACTTCTATTATAACATTGTATATACTATGCATTCAATATACATTAGGGTGGACCGAAAAAATCGAATTTCGTCGGGCACTTAGCCTTAGTGCGGAAAATTTGTGACTCCTTAACACTAATTATTCTGCAAAATTTTAATACTCTGAGTGAATGTCTTCCGCTCCGGCAAAGGGCTTGAATTTTAGAGATTTTTAGAAAAAATTCAGAAAAGAGAAAATTTCCAAAATATTTTCAAATCCGCAGAAAAATTAGCCTTAGAGCGAATAATTTGTGACTTCCTATCACTAATATCAGAGCAAAATTTTAGAGTTCTGAGTTAAGTTCTTCCGCTCTTGCAAGAGACTTGATTTTAGAGAATTTTAGAAAAAATAAATAAAATAAAGAGAATATTTACAAAATATTTTTAAATTTCGAAGAATGTTAAGTCTTAGTCGTAGGAGAATATTTTAACTTTCTATCGTAAACTACTACGTAAAATTTGAAGCCTGTGAGATAATTATTTATGCCCTGAAAAGTGACCTAAAATTAGATAACTTCATAAAATGTCCTTAAATGCGACTAACACATAATAAATTTCATACATACCTAAATCTCTGCAATGTTTCAAATTTTTATCCCCTCAACCACAACATTAGAACGACATCAAAAAATATGTAGCCATAAAGGCCGTTCTTAAAAAAAAAAAATCAAACACAGCAAGAACACAAGAGATCGACTTACGAAATTTAAGGAGGATGCAGTGAAACTCTTTGATATAACTGCTTATAAGAGCCATAATTTTGATTCATGTGCATGTCCTAAAGAGAAAAAGTTCCGTTTAAGGAAAGGTCATTTCTCTTAGATCAAAGGACTACTAGGTTAATGTCCATCGGTGCAGTGGATATCAGTGAAACAAAAAAACTTCAAAAGAAGATCACACGACTCTATTCGGTACTCGTTCTGTACATCTACTTCAACTTCAATTTAATCAGAGAATCAGGAAAAATTCCCAGAAGATTTGGACTCTGGAATTTCTGATAGTTTAAACCTTTCTTGCACTAATAGATTCAGCGAAAAACCTTCTACATCTACATCTTTTGAAATGCGGATTAAACTAAAAAATACAGCTATGACGAGTTTGAGGTTTAGGCTTTCCAACAGAGCCGCAGCTTCGTTTGCTTCTAGTGTTTTGCAGGATGTTAGTATGATTTCTGAAACCGACACTTATCTTGTCATGACAGAAGCAAAATTTTAAAGGAGAAACCGAGAATTGGAAAGGAATTGAAAACTAATTGAAAACTATTTCCACAAGTGAAAACTACACTGAGTTACTCAGTGTTTACTTTGACGGCCGTCGTGGCAAAACACGGATAAATGAAAGAAATGAGACAGGTAAGTTTTCTGCGCGATCTGTAGTAGAAGACCACTACTCTCTTGTAAAAGAGCACGGGAGTCAATCTGTTGGACACGCAGCCCCCAAATCAGGGTCCAGTCTAGACATAATGAAAAGCATTCATAGTTATGTGGAAGCTCACGGCGGTGGATTTGAAAACCTTCTTGTTACTATTAGAGCAGATGAAACACTGGAGTAAAAGGTGAAGTAATTCGTCTATTAGAGCAAAATTTTCGCAGGCCCCTCCAGTGGGCAATTTGTCTTTTACATTTTAACGAACTCTCATTGCGACATCTCTTCCAATTCATTGATGGTAAAACGTCAGGCCCAAAATCATACTTCGGTGAAATTGGAAAAAGCCTATACGACTGTGAAAAGCATTCCACAATTAGGTTTAAGTCAGTGGATTGCAAGTTGCCTGACGTTGACCCGATGATACTGAGTAAGGATCAACAATATTTATTGCAAGTATCTCATGCCATTAAATCTCCGGATTTCGCTAACCGCGAACCGGGTGCTTTAAATATGTCTCGTTGGCTGACAACAGCCAATGGAATCTTGAGATTGTACTTTTCAACTATAAAACCATTAGATGAGTTGAAAATCTTGGCCATATTTATTCTAAAAATATATTCTCCATCCTGGTTTAAAATAAAAATCAACCATTCTGTTGAAGACGGAGCAAGACATGTGTGGAAAATCATTCATGCATCAAGATACTTGCCAAAAACGTATTTTAACAACGTAATTGATCTCGTCATTGCTCGGAATGCATTCTTCGCTTCTCGAGAAAACATTCTGTTAAGTGTGCTAACAGATGAAAAGGTGAATATCATAGAGCTCGGCATTCATAGAATCCTAAAGGCTAGCGAGAGTGCATCTCCACATAAAAACTGTGTGCGCACAATCCGTATCCCAAAGCTTAACTTTGGGGCAGCAGATTATGTTGGTTTGATAGACTGGAACACTTGCAAAATTACATCTCCACCAGTTCTGCGCAACGTCCCTTCAGATGATCTGCGAAATATGTTGGTTGATGGAGTTCCATGTGAAAACTGGAAGTTCAGTCAATTCCTTTGCCACACACAGGCCGTTGAACGCATCGTGAAGTTGGTTTCGAAGGCACCAAATCAAGGATGTGGCCAAGAGAAAAGAGACGATTATATTTTCGCTGTTTTAAAATCACGCAGCAATGAACCAGCATTTGAGCATAAAAGTAATTAAATTACAGTACAGTGCTGGCCAAATTATTAGACTAGGACTGTTTTAAAGGCAAATTCTTTATTGATTACATAATTATAGACGCATTAACGAACAGTGAAATAATTATCTGATATTTAGTATGCATTCCCTTGTTCTTGATGAGCATTTTAAGTCTTTTTGGCACGCTTTTCACAAGGTTTACACCATTTTTTAGCTTTTTAAAAAAGGAGGTAAAAAATTGTTTATATTCATTATTATATATACTCACATAAACAAACTCACTAATTACCTAAAACTAACTTTAAATATAACAGAACACACTAATAAAAAGAACAAATGAACTGTTTAAGCTGATTGAGGTTATGTTCCTGGTAAGTAGATAAACAAAGAACATAAACAAAGCAGACAGCGCTGCCACCTGCAAACATTAAATTATGCTAAAATAACGTAATAATCAGTGTATAGTATGTACTGTACTTTAACAGTAAAGTAAATAGTATTTTAGTACAAATAGTGTACAAAAACAAAAAAAAAAATCTTTAGTCTAATAATTTGGTCAGCACTATAATACCTGATGTATCCATAACTCTAAATTACAAAGCGTTAACTGTATACTTTAAACTTTTAATAATGCATAAAAAAATAAGCTTTTAAAACCATTTCGTCATTTTTTCCATAATGAATAAAAATCTGTATGATAAAAGCAGTTCTGATTTTTTGCATACCTCTCAATGAGATTTTTTAACTGTATAAATACTTTGATATCTAATTGACCTTATTTCTACATGCAACTAGATTTTAATTAAAGACCATTTCAATTTTTAATTTCCCCCTTTTTCAATAGTTGTACAATAAGAAAAAAAAATCAGTTTTTTGGGCTCTTTTGACTGAAATTCAAATCTCTTGCCAAAAGGAAGACATTAACTCAGAGTCATAAAATTTTGCTCTGACATTAGTGTAAGGAAGTCACGAATTTTCGCCCTAAGACTAATTTTTCTGCGGGTTTGAAAATATTTTGGAAATTTTCTCTTTTTTTTTTTTCCTAAAAACCTCTAAAATTCAAGCCTCTTGCCGGAGCGGAAGACATTAACTCAGAGTGTTAAAATTTTGCAGAATATCTAGTGTAAGGGAGTCACCAATTTTAAGCACTAAGACTAAATGCTCCGAAGAAATTCGATTTTTTCGGCACACCCTAATATACATTCTATGTGTGTGTACTTTATTATAATATTCTTTATATTCAAGTGAAAATTCCGTAGAAAAGTGTGATGGAGATCTCGACTTCTTCTATTGTAATGATTATTTTTACAGCCTGGAATTCCTGCTTATCGCATCTTAATTGATTACCTAAGTTTCTTTTATGAGGCATTTCACGTCTTCACAAACCATTAATTTTCTTCACTCACCCATGGTTACGAAATAATATATTTACGATTGTATTCGATGTGGTAACTATTCTAGCAAACACTATGTCTCACAGGTTTTTTTCAGGTTGCAAAAAAAAAAGTACTTCAAACTGCAAAATAGCAAGATAGCCAAGGCAGAAAAATTATATTTATAAACACAATTCATCCGTGTACCGAAGCGTTTTCGAGTCTAGTTTATTAGTTTTTTGTCACCTAGTAATAGCTAAATTTATTAACTTACCTGCTGGATTCTAGCCTCAGCTACCTCTGTCAATTCTTTCTAACAATTATCTGTCAACACATAGAAATCTTATCCAAATCTTAACCATTATTTTACGAACAAAATATTCATTTTTAATTGTTATTGGAAACCTTAAAATAATTTATATTGAGGCTATCTCCATCGCTAAACAATTTTAGCCTCATTGTTCTCAAATAACAGAAACGTTAGAACATCAGAAAAAAAAAGTTTATTTAGCTTGTTGCCATATGATAAAATACTAATAACGCTGTGGACTCCACCATCTAGCAGCAAAAATGGGAGACCTCTTTACACTTCTTTAATTTAAAGTTCTAGTTAAGTTGCAACAGAGCGAGAAGGAAGCTACAGTTGACGCTCTATTTTACGAGCATCTAATTTAAGAACATTCACGAACTGTTTGCAATTGTCCTTAAAAAATATTCCAATGAAATAATGTAATTTTTTATTCCTTTTTACGACCTGGCAATAGCAAAAAATATCTTTTTTACGAACTCCAAGTAGAGTCGGAGTCTCAGTGGTCGAGTGGTCTAAGCGATTGCTTCACACACTTGAGACGGTGGGTTCGACTCCCACCCTCGCTCCGGATGTACTTTCCCCTCTTTGTGATGTTAATTCTTTCATGTGTTGTTTATAGGTATTCTGTACTTGTAATAAAACTATATCATGCGTAAGGAGGAGGCAATACACTCAGATTGTAGTCCTCACCGAAATAAACCTGAGCAATAAGCACTGAAAGAAAGTAGAGTCAAAGTAGTTTTCTCCCGAGAGTTCGAATACCAGGGACATGAAATCTCAGGGAAGATTACTCCTTTCCTTCAAATTACAATTTCATATTCTTCCAGTCTTTGCTTTTATTTTTCTCTTTACCTTTACTAATGATAAAACTCAAAGTTTGCCTGGATGTCTGGATCTCTGTCGGGATATCCTTCTGTGACGCACATAGCGCCTAAACCGCTCGGCCGATTTTCATGAAATTTGGTACAAAATTAATTTGTAGCATAAGGGCGTGCACCTCGAGGCGATTTTTCGAAAATTTGATTTTGTTCTCTTTCTATTTCAATTTTAAGAACATTTTACCGAGCAAATTATCATGACGTGAACGAGTAAATTACCAAATTGTCATAACGTAGAACCGTAACATAAGCGAGCAAATGAACATAGCAATTGGTGAGAAATTCATCATCCATTATTTGTAAATATACAAGCGAATCAAATGATCTTTTAGTTTTCTACTACGAGCAAAGCCGTTCGGGTACAACTAGTAAAGAAATAAATTAGTTTGGAATTGTTCAACAGACCTCGATCTTACGATGTGTATTTCCTGATTGAACTGTTTGGAGCATTTTTTTTTTTAATCGGAGCACACAAAAAGTTAAATATCTATTAGTTTTTAAATATTTTGTCGTGGAAATATGCGTAACCTGAGCAATAAATAGTTTTCAATGCGCTTCCATTTTACGAAATTTTTTCGTCGTTCTGCGAGTTCGTAAAATTGCGCGTCAACTGCATTTGTTTTGTTCAAACTTCTTTACTACTAATAATAAGGTTGAAAGTCTCTCTGTCCAGATCTATCTCTCTCTCTGTCTGTCAGGATCTCTGTGACGCGCATAGCGCCTAGACCGTTCGGCCGATTTTCATGAAATTTAGAACAGAATTAGTTTGCAGCATGGGGGTGTGCATCTCGAAGCGATTTTTCGAAAATTCGACTTTGTTCTTTTTCTATTCCAATTTTAAAAACATTTTCCCGAACAAAAATTATCATAAGATGGACGAGTGAATTACGAAATTATCATAACGTGGAACCGTAACATGAGCGCAAGCCTTTTAATTTTCTACAACGGGCAAAGCCGTGCGGGTGACACTCGTTTTAAATAAAATGATTTAAAAGCATTAGACTTACCTAAACTAGTACAGACTTCTTATGGTTTGACGGGAAATTTTTAACAGAAGAAAAGAATGAATCAAATGTAACCAAAATACAAGTTGTATAAACATTAATCATTTAATGTTTCCAATTTCGACCATTAATCCCCATTCCGATCCAGATTCATGGAATAATTCCACATTTGATATATGTTTGGTTTCTTACACGTAAAAGTTTTCCAATGGAAAATGCCGCGTACTTTCTTCTCTCCTCTTTTCTCCGAATTCGGTTTCTCGTATTCTAAAGCCGAAATTCAAAGGAATATTTCTTGAACATTTTCCGAGTACCATAAGCCAAACATCGGATCAATCCCTTTGCCCGAGGGAGCCGTTCCCTTATCTTACATTTATAGCTAAATAGGAAGAATAAATTTGAATACTTATTCTGTCATATCTGTTTATGGGGAGCTGCTATACGTCTTCTAGCGTGGGAATTCGAAACGTATTTACAGGGTGTCCAGCAAAAGACTCCCTGGTTTAAAAATTAAATATGTCGGAAACAAAGGACGATATTGAAATAAAATTGACGGTGTGTTTATTGTGAAACCCATAAAAATCATAAGCAGGAACTTGGAAATTAGTTTAAAAAATGCCAACAGGTGGCGCTGCCGCTGTAATTGCATTCGAAGTTTATATAAATAGTGCTGCAAAGAGGTTAGTTGTTTCAGCAGTAGTTTAGCCCCTCAGATATGCATATACATATACGCTAGAAAATATCGTCCAACCTCTTCGCAGCACTTTTTATGGAGACTTCTATTTCAGTAACAGCGTGCAGCGTCACCTATTGGCACTTTCGTAAACTAGTTTCCAATTTTCCCGTTTATTATTTTTATGGGTTTCACAATAAGCATACCATTTGTTTTATTCCAATATCGTCATTTGTTTTCGAGACATTTCATTTATAAACCAGGGAGTCCTTTGCTGGACACCCTGTACATTTATGTAGTACTGTATTGTAATTTCGTCGAAATGTTATTTTATGTGTTCTGCATTACCCTTTTGAAAATGTAAAAAAAAAAAAAAAAAAAACATATCTTTATAAAATACGGCTAGAAGATAATGTTACGTTTTTAGTATCGTCATGTTAGGTCTGCGAGATTAATTTTTAATTACAAAAATTACGCCCAAATAAAACTTACATTTGAGTGCTTGAATAGCTGAAACGTATGAATAAAGAAAAAGATATCTCGAACTTTTTTTTTTTTTTTTGAAAAATTCTGATTTCTGTCGCCGCAAAAAAATACAATAACTCTTCCTGTTTTGTTTAAACCGATTAAAAGGACCTTTTTGAAGTTCTCTGATTATCTCAGGTTATTTGCCTTAGTATTGTAATAAAAAAAATTTAAAAAAACTGGAGAAAACGCATGTGTGGAATTGGAGTTACCTACTTATGCAGCTACACGCTTCATTTGTAGGTTTCATGTACACTCTGTCGCAAAAAAAAATATATGCACCCAGAAGAAATTGAGCTACACTCACGAAACTTGGCAGGCATGAAGTGTCGGGATTCATCGCTGAAGATCACACGTCTCCAGTCTGTTACCCTCCAAGCTGCCCGAGGTCGGCAAAAATCCAGTCGACTCTGCCTGTGGTATGGGGTCAGTGACAAGCGTCTTAATGGACGTCGGCTCCTTAAGCCAACTTCGGCCAGTCGTCTCCTAATGGTTTCCCTTGATACCACCGGATGCCTGAAAGGAGGTAAGTGGCGTTGAATCGATGCTAGTGACGTTGTCGGTGCCGACGCGGCCGCTCATCTGATTGCGCGATCCTCGCATTCATTTGTGTTCCTGGGACGCTCTGATTCTCTGCGACGCGAGGGTAGACTCTCCCTTCTGTGATCCACTGTTGCCAACACCGAGCAACTACCACATCACTCCGACCGAGGTGGCGGCCGATTCTCCTGTTTGACCAACCTGCTTCTCTGAGGTCAATTTTACGACCCCTATCAAACTCCGTCAACTGTTCGTACTGCCGCCGGTTACGTCTTAGAGGCATCTTAAGTCACGATACAGTCTACCAAAGTCAACAGATTCAATTGAATAGCCCTACGGCACAAGTACTCATGCTTTTAAACTCTTCCACCTGTGCAACTCACATGCTCATAGCGCGCTTAGCCTTGTTTCATTGGCGCGCTACCAAACTGCATTTGTGCCGAGTTTCATGATTGTGGCTCTAATTTTTCTAGGTGCATATATTTTTTTGCGACAGAGTGTATATTGCTTAATTTTTTGTCGCTGAAAATGACTATATTTTTAAAATAAATTATTTTTTGAGCATTAAATTAGTGTAGTTTCAGTTAATTAAACATAACACCTTGATAAGTTGAGAGAACGATATCTTTTTCAGTGACTAATAGTTCTCTTTTGTGAATACTACAGGACTCTCCCCCCCCCCCTCCCTCCCGCCACAACCCTCACCAACCCTCGAATACTGCTTCACTATCTTAATTGGTTAACTTTAAATCGTCTGTTGGAAAGAATCAGATTAAAATACCCGTTATGATTCGAACAGAATGAATTAGCTGCTCTCCCTTCCGTATAAAATATAATTTAAGTAAAGAGCTCATTACAATTAGAACACAATTAAAACTCCGCTCCTACCAGGAGTACAAAAAGAATTTTTCGAAAATGAGCATAATAAAATTATTTTAGAAAAAAACTTTCGATAAGCACCCTTTCCCCAGGGTAAAAAGCTAAAAGGTATCGGATTTCACAGCTATAAGCGCTAAAGGGCTCCAGAGCATATGAAAGCGATGTCTTTTCATGCTTAAAATGTAATTTTCAAATCGGTAGTCTCCAGTAACATTTTTCTCCTTATTTCCGGAAATGAATTGAATTAAGCCTAAGATTTTAGCTAAAGTAGAAGCCCTTTGATCTCTTTTTCTATTTCGTAACTCCAATAAACAATAGGGGGCGCTGTAGCCACTGTCTAATGGCGGATGAAAAAGGTAAAACAAACAAATGCTGTTACTTATAACTTGTTTTAAAGCTTAGCGAATGACAGTAATTTTTCATCGTGTTTGTGGGAAGATTTCTTTTCTATTCTTTTGAAATTACATTACAAAATAAACTGACTGAAGCCTATAATTTATCCCAAAGAAAACACGTGGAACGGAATGTTTTACCTTTTTCGGTTGTTATGTTAATTACCGCAATGTACCGTATTCGAGCTCTGGAGTTGCGAATTGAATGGCATAACATGTTAAGGGTGTAAGAAAATTCTTATTCATTTAATAGGCAATCTACATGAAATTTTGAAATAATATTTTGTCTTTGAAAAAAAAAGAAAAAAAATGAGACAGTGGTTTGACTACTATGGCTAAAAACTGATATTGAAAATATCCAATACCCAATCCCTGAACGTACAATAACCTACAATGGTATATTTCCCGAGAGTTTCATTTTTGCTATTTCTCTATTTATCGGAATGCATTACTTTCTTGTTGGACTTAAAAACTAAAATCTACGTATATGGCTATATGTGTGTGTGTGCAGTGGTGATTTAGAACTCGAGCAGTAAAGGAGGGGGGGCTAACCTTGGTCCAAGTGGCGAGTGACCGTTTTAAAGGATCTTTTTCGTCATTTTTGCGGATACTCTCAATCTCAGTGGGGGAGAGGAGGGAGCAACGCTCTTAGAGGGACACACATCCCTGTTTAAATAATATGAAATTTTCTCTACAAAGGGTTCCTCTTCCGAAAAGTTTAGGACTTTAAATACGGTTTTTCACTTGAAATAAACTTACATAGTGTACTGAAGAGTATAATTAATTTCGCGAAAATTTTTTAGGTCTGAAAACACTATATGCATCTCAGTTGGATATAAAGCTTCAAATTACCGCCCCCCATGTCCAGCGCTAAAACGGAATTGCAAAAAAAACATGGAAAATGTCAGTTACAGCATCCAGAGATTGCAGCTGCGCTTTAGCTATATGCTCATGAGTTTGGAGTAGCTAAAATCACGCTCAGGCAAAAACCTCTTATAAAGCTGAGTAGATTATCACATTGGTAGATAAAAATACATTAGCATAACAGAAAGAGGCGTGCAGACATGATATGGCTCCCTATCGAAAAAACGAAGATAAAAGCTTGGGTATAAACATTATACCCCGCTATTGCTAGATAAAGGTAGTAAAAAGAAGTGGATGCGTGAAGGGGGTCAGGACCCTCCCGTAGAAATTTGAAAAAAACGATGTCATAAACGCAATTCTCGGAACGCTTTGGTGGTAAAGTTAGGTGAGATGAGGTTGAGGTTCTTCCCGAGTATTTTCCCTTACTATAGTCAAGCTTTCTATAACGATAATAGGGAATCGAATGCTCTTTCCAGAAATTTGCACAAATAAAAGGTTAAAAACGCAATTTTATGCTATCCGTGATGGTCCAGGGCAGGCCTGGATCTACGTACCCGCAGACTCCGCGAAGCAGAAAGGAGGGCACGTCATTGAGGGGCCCAACTGCCTAAAAAATTGAATGAAGAAAATTGAAAAAAAAAAAAAAAAACTAGCATTAAGACTTTTTTTTTCATTGCAAATATACACTGCTGGCCCCTGGGGAGAGACCGTAGAGATTTTGTTGCAGGGGTTCCAAATCTTGTAGATCCGGACCTGTTCCAGGGGCTCTCGCTGAAAGTGTTTCCCTGTAGAAGTCGGGAAATCACGATTATAGACTATATTTGCGGACGTTAGGAGAGGAATTCTCTTCGGTGATTTACTTTGAAAATATTTCAAAATTGGAATCTTTTAACAAGTAGTTTTACTCAACTTGTGGTGAATTTACGTTACTAGGCGGCTCTACTCCGGAAGTCTTTCGAAAATAAACACTCCAATTTAGGCTATAACTGATGACGTTTAGGAAATGAAGAGGGTTCGGAAACCCTCTCTGGAAAAGTTTCCTCAGTGAAGTCTGAAAGACGAAATTTTAGCCTAATTGGTTAAGTTTAGAAAATGGGAATTTTTGGAAGTTCTCTATGAAAATAGTTTAACAACTAAGTCTAACTAGAAGGCTGTCCTTGGTGGCGTTTCGTTTGGAAATTGGAAAAAAATCACGGGCTGTCTCTGGAAAATTTATGACCCTAAAGATCGCAAAAAGCTCAACTGTACGCCTTTTTCAACAACGTTAGAGGGATCTCCTAACGTCACGAAAGTGATGTCAGGTCTTTATTCCGGAAATTTTTCAAAATTGAGGTCCTACCTAAAAATGTGACTTAAGGTTTAGGTTTGGGAAAGATAGAGGAGAGAGGACCCCCTGCCTCTTCTTGACTCTATCGGCTTCCTTCAATCCCGAAACCACTTTCAAGAAGTCAGTTTTAGGTTACATGTGAAGAAAAGACATGTGAGGTAACATGTGAGTTAATTACAACAAGTTTTCTCGTGACGTCTATATGTACATATGTATGTGGCTATGTGCGTATGTATGTCACATAACTCAAGAACGGTATGTCCTAGAAAGTTGAAATTTGGTACTTAGACTCCTAGTGGGATCTAGTTGTGCACCTTCCCTTTTGGTTGCATTCGGGTGTTTCTAAAGGGGTCTTTTGCCCCTTTATGGGGGGAAATCATTGTTAATTTCGATGTAAACTCAAGTGGTGAGAGGAGGAAAAGGTCTGCGGTTTGTCTGTCTGTCTGCCTGTCCCTCTCTCCCTCCCCTAATAACTTTTGAGTAAATTGTCCGATTCGAACACTTTTTTACTTATTTATTTATTTTTTATTTTATTTACTTATTTACTTATTTATTTTTTGTTCGAACGATCTCGGCGAGGACACTTCATTCCTATCTTTCACTTTTTGATTTGAAATATTTTTCGTTCAATTTTAAACAGTCCAAAAAAAAACTTAACATTAGTGCGGGGAAATTCAAGGCAATTCCGAACTTAGAGGCGAATTTGCTTCAAATAAACTTTGTAGGAAGAAGCTTTTGATGAAAAACATGTATATAAAATATCTTTTTGATTTGAATAATTTTCCTTTCAATTTTGAACCGTTCAAATCCCTTAACATTAGCGCCTACGGGAAACTAAAAGTCAATATAGATTCCGAATTTAAAGGCGGATTTGCTTCAAACAAATTTTGTTGAAAATAGCTCTCGATGACAAACTCCCAACTCCGACTTCTAGGACTTTAGAGCCGTCGACTCCGACTCCTGTACCCGAAAATTAGTCGGACTCCAACTCCCCGACTCCATAGCTTTAGCGACAATTAAGACACGGAGGGGAAATGATCGACTCCGACTCTTGGAGTCTTTAACTCCGAATCTGACTCCTTAACCTCAAAATGAGATGGCCTCCGACTCCGACGCCATGGTCTTTACTGTGAAGTAATTACTGTTGATATGGTTTGTTTTTATTTTCACTCTAAAATTTTAATTTATGTATTCAGTTTTTGGCGGAAAAATTCGGAGTCCTTAATCTTTACTAATAATAAAGCAGAAAGTCTCTCTGTCCGGAGGATATCTGTAGGATGTCTGTGACGCGTATAGCGCCTAAACCGTTCGGCCGATTTTCATGAAATTTGGCACAAAGTTAGTATGTAGCATGGAGGTGTGCACCTCGAAGCGATTTTTCGAAAATTCGATGTGGTTCTTTTTTTATTCAAATTTTAAGAAAAAAAAAACTATCATAAATTACGAAATTATCATAACGTGGAACCGTAACATGGGCACAAGCCAATTGGCGAGATACGAAAGTATCATAACGTGGAACTGTAACGTCGGTACAAGCCAATTGGCGAGAAAATTCACCATACATTATTTGTAAATATACAAGCGAACCAAAAGACCTTTAATTTTTCTATTACGGGCGAAGCCGTGCGGGTGCCACTAGTGTTTTAATATAAAGATAAGCGCAGACGATTTTTTTTTTTTTTTTTTTGTTAATGAAAGTTATTTCTTTAAGTTGACATTTCATCCTTGTTTATTTATTTTTGAAAGTATATTTATTCTTTTTTAAAGCATTTTTTGGCAACAAACGATTTCTTTCTTTCTTTTTTCATCTTTTTTTGATATAATGCATTTATTTTAGTGAGCTTATTATTTTTAATTCTTTTTGAAAGCGTTTTTTTAATGGAAAATAATATTTAAACTGCTTCGTTTAAAAGGTGCAACTATTTTCTTTGTTCGTTTATTTATTTTCTTTAGATGAGGGAAGCGTATTTACTTTCTAAAAATAAGTTTAAAATCTTATTAAGTTATGTTTGAAATAATTTTCAATTTTAGCTAATTTTGAGAATATTGATCACATACCAGAAAGTCGATATTGATATACGGGAAAAGTAGGCTCGTTTAGTTCTGGACGGAAATTCTTGCTATTAAACTATTGTACGCAGTTCAAGAAGTTTTATAGCAGAGGAAAATTTCGATTCTCTCCTTTTGACAAGAACCATTTTTAACTATTAAAGAATACCAATTACTCGAGGTGAACAAAAAAGTGATCTGGCTTTCAAATCTAAGTTTTTGTTAAAAGCTTAGATATTTCGAGAATTCTAGAAGCTGCTGGGACGTCTCTGCTGCATGCTTGATATTTACTGAACATTGCATAAGCAACGTAATCTTTTTTGTTGTTCTGATTGAGGATTCTTTATTCGCGTGTATTGGCAAGGATATGGTTGATAGCAAGAGTAGAGCGCAATTTTATTTCGCTTCTTGATTATCATAGCGAGGAAACGTAGTAGAAAGATGCGCGAAATTGCATCATTTGTGACGTCATAAAGACCACGCCTTGTTTGAAAAATCGGACATTTTAAAAAATTAATTAAAAAATAACTGTTGGGAGAATGAAAGAATTTTCTTGGTGCATTTTACTTATTTTGCTTATTCTATCAATTTCAGTGACTAGAAGTACTAGTTTTGGTTGAAGGAAACAACCCCATTCCTAAATTTTTTTTTAGGTACGTACCGCTTCTCGCAGTCCTGATTTGGGATAATTAGAATGATTTTCTGGTTGCAGTGCTTTACCGTTACCGTCTTATACCCTTACCAGCCATTACTGACGATAATGGCTGGGCTCATCATGCGCCATCACTTTCTTCAGTTACAAGCTCTAAACTGGTGATTGTTAATTTAGATGCTTGACAGTTACTAAACTATGTTTCAGCTACGTATCCCTTCTTGCTGTCCTGTTTGAGGATTAGTACAATCAAATTCTAGTTTTAAAGCTAGGTTAATTGCGAACCATAGAATTCTTTACGTTGCAAGTCATAAAAAGAAAAAAAATGATAATTTAAATAATGCATATGCAGTGTTCAATTCAAAAACTAAAATATTTTGTTTATTTGGAATGGGGTCGTTTCCAAAATTTTAAAAGTATTTTTTTCTGAAATAACAGGCTTAAAAACATAGGATCTAACCATTTTTGAAATAATTTGTTTACGTTTAATAATTAAAAAAAAAATACCTAAATCGTTGCGCTTTTATTGTTTACATTTCTTGCCGATGACGTCACAAATGATGAAATGCCATTCTGAGTTGCCATTCACAGAGCAAAATATTTAATTTGCATCTTTACTCAACGATCTGGTTGATATCAAGCGTACAGCGCAATTTTAATTCGCTTCTTGATTTTCATAACGTGGAAACGCGGTACAAAGTGCGCCAAAGAGCATCATTTGTGACGTCATCCAGACCGCGCCTTGTTTGCAAAATCGGACATTTTAAAAAGTTAATTAAAAAATAACTGTTGGGAAAATGAAAGAATTTTCTGGATCCATGTTTTTTTTTTATTATTATTCAGTTAATTTCAGTGATAAAAGTATACTTTTGACTGAAGGAAACAAAAACAAAAACAAAAAAAAACGACTTTTTATCCGTTGGAAACATATACACTATTCTTTTTAACAACAAATTATACTTTCTTTTTTCATCTAACTTAGATATCAAAAGATTATTTCAGACATATTTCTAAGCAATACAATTCTTGCTCCAAGCTTTGAAAAAAAAGTTAAGAAAAAGATAACGGCAATAATCTATTTTCATACTCATTTAATAATTAATGTGCATCCCTAATTACTTACATTGCAAAGAAATGGAAGAGTTTACATTTCCGACACTATCTCTACTTGAAAACATTTTGAAATTTTTCTTGTGTTTAACTTGAAAAACATTGCAAGTAATTCTGAAGTTCCCAGCATATTAGTTTTGCGCAAACAGAAGCTTTTATTTACATAAGAGATATATTTAACATCACTAATGGGTCCATTTGAGAAAAGCCCTTGCAACCACGATGTTGTTTGTTTCAACGAATAAAATGTTTTCCAAAAGCAAAAGAACTTTAAGTAAAATGATAGTATTTATTTGCTTTACATATTACGCTGTCCAAATATTTCATTTAGTTTACTGTTTTTTCTGCATTATGCTGTGTTTGCTTCTGCTACTTCTCAATCAATTAGTTCTGTTGAATAATGTATACGGTAAATTACACTTTTTCCACATGTTTTCTCTGCACATATTAAGCATAAGAAGTTTTCTTTTGTGTGAATAGCAATACATTTCGCAAATATAAATCAAATGGGACGTAATGTTTAATTTAACGAGAGTTTTTTTTTTTTTCATTTGCCAACAGAATACTCATTTTTTCCAACCGTCAGCTACTTAGATGCTCAATATCTGTACTTCAGAGCCAGAACAATTTAAGTCACATAATCGCTGCTTTACAGGACAGAAGGAACCCGATTGTCTGGCGCATGCAAAAAATGGGAGGCGCGCTCTTTTAACACTGGTAAATAATTACAAAGGATTTTTTTTTTAAGAATGGGGTCGTTTCCAATATTTTAAAAGTATTTTTTTCTGAAAGAACATGCTTAAAAACATAGGATCTAACCATTTTTTAAATAATTTGTTTAAGTTTAATATTTTTAAAAAATTACTTAAATCTCTGCGCTTTAATCGTTTACACTTCTGTCGTGTGACATCACAAATGATGAAATGCCATTCAATGTTGCCATTCACAGAACAAAATATTTAATTCGCATCTTTACTCACGTGTATCGGCAACGATATGGTTGGTAGCAAGCGTAGAGCGCAATTTTAATTCGCTGCTTGATTATCATAACGTGGAACCGTGGTAGAAAGATGCGCCAAAATGCATCATTTGTGACGTCATAAAGATCACGCCTTGTTTGAAAAATCGGACATTTAAAAAAATTAATTAAAAAAAACTGTTGGGAAAATGAAAGTATTTTCTGGGTCCATGTAATTTTTTTTTTGCTTATTCTATCCATTTCAATGACTAAAAGTAGTACTTTTGACTGAAGGCAATTACCCCATTATGTTCACACGGTTCGATGCATAATAGTATTCTGCACACAATTCACTAATAAACAGAAAATTGCGATTTTTGGACTTCAGCCAGTCTAGCTCTGAGATACAAAAATAATCAACTAAAAGACTATGATTGTGCATTTGCATTTAACTTTATGCCATTTCTTTCTCAAATATTGATCGTGCATTTCACTGGCTAAAACATAGAACCCTGCCCATTATTAAAGCAGAAACTAGTTTTAATTACCCTAATAACTCATTAGCTGCTTTCAATTTTTTCGCTTGACCTGAGTTTCCTTTGAGGTCTCTATTGTATAAATCTTGCTAATGATCCTACTTTAAGAGTGATTTTTTTTTATTATGTATTTAAGTTTCGAAAAATTTTCTCAGGTAAAACATTTTTTGTACTCATAACTTTCTTAAACTGTGCAACGAAAAAAGAAAGAAAATAGAAAAAGAAGAAGAAGAAACAAACCAAAATACGCTTTTGAAGTATTTTTAAGAAATTGTCATTAAATTTGAGGAAGAAAGCATACCTTGCATGCCTGAACTACTTAAAGAAAGCAAAAATCCGAATGCACTTCGTATGATTTTTATTTTGATAAACTGCTTCAGACCTTCGTGTCAAAGTTTGCTGGATCGATCCCATAAATTTAGGAATAAGCTGTTTGTTTTCATGCCATTAATTACCAGTTTGAGCAAAAATTTAAAAAAAAAATTGTAGTAAAAAAACCTTGATTTTTTTTTTCCCACGCCATGTTAAGAGAACCATATCTTTCGGAAAGATAGCCAAAAATGATCCTTTTAAGATGAAAATTTGCGTAAAACAGCATAACTACAAATTTGACCCTTTTATATAATAAGTTTTACACAATTATTTTCATTATAAACATATTTTAGGTCCTAACTGAGTGTGGGAAAACATTGGAATAGTCACCCACTTTGAGAGCGATTGAAGGGCTCCCACGATCACTCGCACCTAGACTGGTTTTTTTTTATAGTAAATTTTTACGCCAATTACATTGCATTCAACATGGCGCTGACGTAAACTGGTGAGTGCTTTACTAAGGTATAAACGTCGTATCTACAAATTACTAAGGATAAAAGTGGTAACTGCGCAGATACCACTTTAAAGGCTTAGTATTTGTCACTTACGTTCAAATTGCCTTAGCAAACTCCGAAAACTGTGCAGTTACGATTTTTTCTTAAAGTTTTTTTTTTTTAATATTTCGCGTTCACAAATCGCCAAAAAACTTGACATTTAGGTAAATTAAGTTACTAACAAACCACCTGGTGACAATATTTCAGTTTTGATAAAATGTGCAGATACCACATCTGTGCTTAGCATGGCAGCGCAATCACCCTACCATATCGGGCATTACCGCTCGATCAACGGTATAGTTGAATAAATGATTTACTAAAATTCTGAATTTTTTATGCAAATTAATTTATTTGCAAAATGTTCTTAAGGCTTTGTAATTATGCTTCTGAAAAAAATATAGATTTCTTTTTTTTTTTTTTTTTTTTTGTGTGTGTGTGTGTGTGTGTGTGTGTGTGTAAAGTTCGACTAATTATTCATGTTTTCTCTTAAGTGAGCTTCATTTTCTCGACTTTCCCCTCTATTACGAAAAACTTGATTTTCTCCTATGCAATTTGTTATTGACTTATTTCACTTCAGTTACCGGCGTGTGATATTTGAATCAGTTTGCTTGCTATGATAATTTTAGACTACCTTCCATTACTTATATTTTAAACACAGCTAATAAAAACACTTTACGAAAATAAACGCTCTAAAAGAAATATAATTATTCTTCATTTGACTTTAATTCACTGTATATTATTTATTTACATATTTATTCAATATGAAAGGTTTATGTTTCATGCAACAATAAAACTTGTTCAAAACAGAAATAGAATCCAAAAGTGTGAAAACTTTCTCCGAAGACTTTAAAATCGATTTTACAAATATGCGAGTCAAAATTCTGTGTGCCCGGTACATCCAAATTTAGAGGGATGTGAGTTGTTGTGGGGATACAGTGACAGAAATGATATCAATAGATAGCAGTATACGGTGCCATTTGCAGTAGTAGCAATGTCATGGCGCGGTGAGCGTCGTCATGTGTTGGGTAGAACAGTATTTGTAATGGTTTTTTTATCACTACTCAGCAAGAATTTCACGTTCGGTTACAACTTGTCCGACATAATCCTACTCCAGATAGAAAAAACATCATGTTTGGGTATTATACTTTAGAGCCGCAGACGCTGCACTGAAAATAAAAATGTCTAGTTAACCTCAGATCGTTGCAGCTCAGAAAAATTACACTACTGAGAACGTCTATCCAGGAATCTCCAAAATGTAAACATGGAACTTCCCAGCGATTATTGGAGAGAAATGTGAGAAAAGTCCCGCACGCATATAAACAACCTTTACTCGGCTAGGGATCTTGTCATAGTGTTGCGACTCCTGATTGGTCAGCCTACGAAAAGGCATCGGTCATGTTTTTTTTCTCCATCCAATGAATCTGAACGAATTTCGTTCCTCAAAAATTCTGAATTCACGTTTGAGAGAGAGATATAGTGCTTTTAATCTCCTCCACTTTTAGTGTCTAGGAAATCTCGTTTCGAATCATTAAAAGAGCACGCAAAACAAGCTGTAAAAAGAGATGGCTGACGTTTTTTACATGGTCATTACGTCTTCACATTTTTAAAAGGTCTCTAGCAACGTAAAGGTTGCTTGTATGCGTCCTGCACAGTAATCTTTACAACATGAATAGTTTTTCTAGCCGAACAGGATCCCACCAGACAAGTTGGAACTGAATAAGATGTTCTTGCTGAGTCGTAAACAAAAAACCATCACTGTAAATATATGATATATAGCATTCATACCGCAAGACGATGCTCACCGCGCCATTCTATTGCTGCTACTGCAAACGGCACGTATACAGCAATCCATCGGCACACTTCTACTACCCTATCCTCACCACAACTCACACAACACCCTTTCCAAGTATGGGAGGTTGATGTGCTGTCCCCTGCATTACAAAGTTTGAGAATATATCGTAACAAATATAAAACGTATCAAACAGTTTTGAAATACTCTGACAAAATGTTTTGTTTTTATAAATACCAACACTTTCTTTTCTCTGTTAAGAGTTTCAGCAACATTTATTCATTTTAAGAATAATTTTCCGTTTTAACTTAAAATATTTCTAGAAGAAAATTGAAAACTGTTCTGCGTCCTGAAGGCATTCGTTCAGGTAGAAAAGATATATACTAGAGAACGAAAAAATGGAGTGGCAGTGGTTTGTCAGTTTAACCTAGAGAGCAATACAAGTAACAAGGAATCTTTGAATTTTTCTATCTTTTTAAATTTTAGGTTTTGACATTTGCAGAGTGTTCTAATCAATAAGAATATGCATACGTTAATTTATTGATGTTAGTTAGTGCTGTGGACTTGGAGTAAGCAAAAAAAAACTATTTAAATAGTTACACCCTTAAGGGTATACGCCCAAAATGTCGCGGCCAAAATGTCGCGGACCAAAATGTCGCGGCCAAAATGTCGCGGCCAAAATGTCGTCGTCCCAAAATGTCGCCGTCCCAAAATGTCGTCGTCCCAAAATGTCGCCGTCCCAAAATGTCGCCGTCCCAAAATGTCGCCGTCCCAAAATGTCGCCGGTCCAAAATGTCGCCGTCCCAAAATGTCGCCGTCCCAAAATGTCGCCGGTCCAAAATGTCGCCGTCCCAAAATGTCGCCAGTCCAAAATGTCGCCGTCCCAAAATGTTGCCAGTCCAAAATGTCGCCGGTTCAAAATGTCGCCGGTCCAAAATGTCGCCGTCCCAAAATGTCGCCGGCCCAAAATGTCGCCAGTCCAAAATGTCGCCAGTCCAAAATGTCGCCAGTCCAAAATGTCGCCGGCCCAAAATGTCGCCAGTCCAAAATATCGCCGGTTCAAAATGTCGCCAGTCCAAAATGTCGCCGGTCCAAAATGTCGCCGGCCCAAAATTCGCTAGTTCAATTGGTACGAAAAATTTAAATGTACGTCGATGCTTTTCAGCATAAAAGTTGCGAAAGAATATTAATTGCTTTTCAAAGTAAGTTCCTTCAAAAATTCCAAACGTTTTCTCCTGTCTTAATTCGTAAGCATCAAATTAATTCCAGAAAATTAATAGTTTTCAGAAAAACATACGTTTTTCTGTATACTATTAAGAACGTAAACATGCGAAAGGCTGCTGCAACGGATTTCTCTTTCTCGTTTAATCTGATTAATAATAATACTCAAGATGTAAAGCAAAGGATCAAGATGTAACGCAAGGATTCAGACAAAAAATTGGTATGGAAGTAAAACTAAACTGTTCTAAAGGCGAATGAAAGAATAGTGAGGCGCTATGTGAATATGGCAAGAGAATAGGCGGTTATTTATTTTTACTTCATTACGCCAAAAAATACAAACTCCTTCACTCTAGCATATTATTACCTTAGCGACAAGTCAGTAATTTAGGGGATCTGGCGGAATGGCCCCCGACTTTGAATTTTTTTTTATATATACAAGTGGAAGTGCTTTTTATAGCAATCCTATGAAATTTGCATTGGTTATATGCCCGTTATCCTCCCTCCCCCCTTTCACTAGAAAAATTCGAAATCACGGGCCAGGGTGGAAATCAAGTAGAAAGGTATCTTAATGAAATTTAATTTTCTCATAGATTTTTTAACATCACCCTAAGAACTGTAAAAAAAAAAAAAAACTGTACGTTTTCAGTGAGATATACGTTGGTTAAAGTAAGATCAAAACTGTTCTGAGACTTTTTCTGGAAATGAAACTGAAGAAGTTTAACAAGACTGCTCGAGACCTTCCTCTGAGAGGACATTTGTATGTCCTTTGCGACCGGGATTTTGGGACAGCAAAACAAATGTTTAACAGAGATGACAGATTATTGCCGTGGACACTCTGTCTTATGAGTAAAATTCTGAAATTACGTCGAAATCTTCACCGTCAAATCTTTTGAAATCAATGAAACCCGTAATTGCTAAAACAGGTGTCTTTCACTCAGATTTTTGAAAAACGACTCTACGCGATGACAAATATTTTCAATTCTCAACATTCATGAAATTTATATATTCGATAGAACATCAAGGGGGACAATTTCAGAACAGCTATTTTATTAGAGGTTTTCAAGAGGATACTTTCATGCTTGCGAAAAAGCGCTTGTCAGCTGAATCACATTTTCCAATTTTAAATAGAAAAGAAAAAATTTCACAATGTAGGGTGAAATAACTGATATCATTGAGATTATTCAGATCAATTTTGACCTAGACTTATTTATAAAATGAGTTTCAAAAAGTAATAGTTCTAGCTCAATATAGCTTGGTAATTCAGAAAGAAAAGAATACTGATAATAATAATAATAAACAAATAAGTTTTTCCCTCTCAGAAAAAAATGCTGTTTTAATTATTGAATTTTTACTACGCAAATTGTATAAGAATGCAAACTCAGTTTTTATTTAACATCCACGCTAGTTAACGTGCTACAAAAATGAGAGAAATACACGGCTAATTTAGATTTTATTGATATCTTGCTCAACCTCTCATATTTAAATTCAGTATACTTTTCATTGCTTATTTAATTACACTGACTCACGTAAACGATTACGAAACTCAACTTATAACGAAAATAAGGCTTGTTTTCGTTTAATTTCACTTGCATACTACATTTTTATGTGAATCCTCGCATTACTTCTTGAGATATAGCAGTCACATAAAACGATTAAAAATATTCGGTGATCCGTCCTTTTGGGATGACTGAAGCCAAAAATAAATGAGCAACTCGCCCTTTAAGATATACCTGTAGACCAAATTTTGTCTTAACCCTTGTACAGTAGACCCTCGTTTTACGCGGGTGTTATGTTCCACGGAAATGCTGCGTAAATCGAAACCGCGTAAATTGAGACCTAATATCAAAAATAGGGAATGGGTTCAAAATAGGGATTAGGTTCCGTAGATAAAAAAATACTTCATTCTAGTGATGACTAATTGTATGAAAAGTTTAATGTGTACTTATATCGATTTTTATGCATAATATGCATAAAGAAAACAAACTAATTTCGTGTTCTGTTTATGAAGAAGAGCTGGCTATGATAGTCTTTTGGTAGTCATTAAGAATTTTTCCTCTAATTCTTTGCTGAGCATTAACGCATCCATGACCATTTGCGTCATTTCCTTGATAAAATCTTCCTTTACTAACAAATCAGAAAAAAGATTATTTCTATTGTCTACGAATGGTTCAAAATTTTCAATGTGAGCGTTTTTGGTTGTGTGTCACCGGAGTCGGTATCCTCGTTGGTTTTGACCTCCTTTGTCACTCCTAAAAGTTCTTCTTCCAGTGAGTTCTGAACTGTGTGAGTTTAATCACTTTGCTTCTATAATGGAAAAAGCTCTGGAACCAATCGCATAAAATGTCTCCAAGGACCCAAGTTCGATTATTAGCACGCCAAAATGCAGTTAGTTACGAGTAATCTGCAATCTATAGGAGCTTGGGTTTTGAAAGAGAGGAAAATGTTACCTGTTTGCATTGCCGCATCAGCGTAAAACCGAAACTCATCTGCGTAAATGAAATAAAGGTGTCAAATCTTCAACCGCGTATAATCGAAACCGCGTAAAATAAACCTGCTGAAAACGAGGGTCTACTGTATTACTTTTTGAGATATATCAGTCACAGATAAAAAAAAAAAGAAAGGGAAAAAAAAACATTCGATTGCTGCACCCTCTGGTGTTTTTGGCCCCAAAATCTGTCCCCCTGCTGCTTCCTAACATTTTATTTGATTCCGTTCATCATTTTTTGAGCAATGACAGTCACGCATATCGATGAAAACGTTCAGTTACTCCACTATCTTGAACGAATTGACGCAAAAAAACCACGCAGCCCTAAATCATATATGGGTACTTGCGGGTATCGTTCGAATTCTTACCACAGGTTTTGACGTAGAATGGCCCCAAAAAATCGGTCACATACAAACGCACACTATTCTTGAAGAAAAGTTTTAAAAAATTTATCGAACGTCAGAACTGAACGCCGTCAGAACGTTTTACAGTTCGTAGATAGCGAGTCACAAGAAATAAGATAACGTAACGCTTGTATTCTATTTGTTGGCTGAAAAACAGCCGAGAGTTGCGAATCAAAACGGAATAATCTTTTTAGAATTCATCAAGAAACTAAGTTAGTTCAGTCCCATTTTTAACGAAGACATTCATGAAAGGCAGTAATCATTTATTCTGCAAATTTGGTGTTAAACAGCATTTTTGTACATTTGCATTTTTCTTACCAACTGAATGAGCGAATTTTGGTTCTACGACATTTTGGACAGCGACATTTTGACCCGGCGACATTTTGGACAGGCGACATTTTGGTCCAGCGACATTTTGGCCCGGCGACATCTTGGACCGGCGACATTTCGGCCCGGCGACATTTTGGACCGGCGACATTTTGGATCGGCGACATTTTGGCCCGGCGACATTTTGGACTGGCGACATTTTGGCCCGGCGACATTTTGGACTGGCGACATTTCGGCCCGGCGACATTTTGGGCCGGCGACATTTTGGATCGGCGACATTTTGGCCTGGCGACATTTTGGACAAGCGACATTTTGGACCGGCGACATTTTGGCCTGGCGACATTTTGGACAAGCGACATTTCGGCTCGGCGACATTGTGGACCGGCGACATTTTGGCCGCGACATTTTGTCCCGCGACATTTCGGTGGCGACATTTTGACCCCAAACCCACCCTAAGTTTGTTGCGAACTGAAGTAAAAAAAAAAGTTTTATACAGGTTAAGTTTCCCAATATTGGCAATTTTAATGTGATTAAATGGTTAACTCTCTAAATATCGCCAATAGTGGCCAAAGTAAAACCAATTTATTTAAAAAAAAAACCCTCCAAATTTGGGGTTCCAGGTTGGCGACAAAACTTGGCGAAAAAACTTGGCAAAATATCGCCAAGTGTTTGCCAAATTATAACACCACTTGAGTTTGCATTGAAATTAACAATGATCCACCTCCCCCCCCCCAAAGGTGAAAAAGACCCCCTTTGGAACATCCGAATGCAAACCAACTAGGTGATGCACCACTAGACCCCACTAGGAGACTATGTAGCAAATTTCAGCTTTCCAGGGCATACCGTTCTTGAGCTATGCGAGATGCATACGCACATACAAACATACGCACATACATACGTACATATATACGTCACGAAAAAACTCTTTGTAATTAACTCGGGAATCGTCAAAATGGATATTTCGGGCGTCTATACGTTCTTAGGTACATCTGAACGTGTGGTCGACTCGAGAAAAAAACTCAACATTCATTCGGGGGTGAGCAAAATGGAAATCAAGGCCGATTTTAGAGTGAAAATTGTTTCGCGAATACAACACTTCCTTCACTTTGTAAAAGAAAGTAAAAGGGTGAGGAAAAAAAACGAGATAGCTAACACAGCGAAGTATTATTTCTGCAGATACTGCGCTTAACCTTCCCACGGCAGTATAAAGTCCAAATGAACTATTCCAAACAAATATTGCTTCATTTAATGAGATTAACATGCAATTTCCTTCTGCTTTGAGTATCAAGAACTATCCTAATAACAGAAAAGAGTGTGAGGAAAAAATAAGATAGCTAACACTGCCAGGTAATATTTCGTAACTAGAAAATTGCCCGTCAAGGTATGATGGGAGAAAATTGCGTCTACATTTGAATGAAGCCATTGTCTGCTTGGTGATAGTTTGAGAGTTGAAATTGTAACCCTAACTCCAGTGGATTAACCCTAAACTCCAGTGGATAGCGTTAATTTTTAACCATTTTTTCGTTTCTTCATTCCCCTGAAATGACACAGTCTTACCAGTAAAACAGTTAAGTTAGCGGATCGGGTTCAGCCTTGTCGCAATAAAGCCTTTCCTTGCGTTTTAAACATTACCAAAACATTTTATCAAATTACCATGCCGTGGCGCGAGTTTCATTATTTAAACACGCGGGTTACTCGATCATCGGCTATTTTTGATATGAGGATAGAAATCCCACTGTATTCCATTTAAATTTTCTATTTCAATACATAAGCAGGAAAAAAATATTTCTTTCATTTAAAATGGGATTAAATAGTTTCACTTACGTGAGAAAAAAATTCAGTCAATTAGAAATTTTATGCAATTAGAAAATATTTCATCGTAAATAGCTTATGTCACGCATTTGATCGTAAAAAATGCAAACGAATAAAAATTCAGAACATTTGCACAGAAGAAATTGGAATGCGTGGAATGAAAAAAAAACCGCATAACACACGAAATGCTGTTCTCCAAATATTGATTTTTTCGCGAAAAGGAATTCAAGAGCTCTTGATAAAATATATTAAAGGCATTCAAATAAGAAAATATTAAGATTGAATGTTTACATTTTCTTTGGATCATGGTGTGTTGAAGAATTTCATTTCTGAAAGAATTTTCAAATAATTTGGAAAGAATATAAATAGGGGGAAATTTTTATCTTAAAGCAATTGAATTAAATTTCACGTTTATTGAACATCGGTAAAATATTTTCATATTTAACTCTTCAGCTACCACAAGCTTTATAAGAAGATATTTTTTTTTTTTCATCAAGTTATCAAATGACTATGTAAATAGCATGCATGTCAAGTTTAGAAAAAACTGGTTTGGTAGATTTTGTGTAAATGAATGAGATAAATTTTTCGAAGTTGTAAAAAATCCATTTGCAAATAGAAATACCAAATTTTGTTTTAAATACTAATTACGTGCTTGACACTTTCGTCTGCTTGTAAATATTCGTACTATTTTTGACCTAAACGATACGTTTTTGAGAAACGAATTTATTGAGAACTTATGTTCGTATGTGCGTATGTATGTCACATAACTCAAGAACGGTGTGTCCCAGAAAGTTGAAATTTGGTACCTATACTCCTAGTGGGGTCTAGTTGTGCACCTCCTCTTTTGGTTGTATTTGGGTGTTTTTAAGGGAGTCCTTTACCCCTTTTTAGGGGGAAATCATTGTTAATTTCGATGTAAACTGAAGAGGTGTTACAATTTGGTGAACACTTGGAGATATATCACCAGTATTTTGGTCGCCAAGTTTTTTAGCCAACTTGGCGCAAATTTTGCTTTTTTTTAATTCTGCTTTCAATTTGGACACTGTTGGTGATATTTAGAGAGTAAACTATTGAATCACATTAAAATTACTAATAATGGGAAAATGACATTAAATTGGAGTAAAAGGAAGACATGTGAGGCACACATCAGCTCGTTTTTTTTTTTTTTAATTTTACGGAGAAAATACTTTGAGAACGTTTAAAGTTTTGTAATTTTTCTATAAGTGGAAATAAATTTTTTAATCCCACTAGACTAGTTAAAGCCATATTATGTCTGCACAAATGATCAACATGTCGTAAAATACAAGATATTTGAATGGTACCTAATCTTCGTTTCCCAGGGCTATTTATTTGCAATAGTACCATAGTTCTCGAAGATAAGAAAAAATTGTATTTTTAATTAATTGACAATGAAAATAGAGGTAGGAAATATCGTTTTTTGTAATGATCCGTTTATCAGAGGATCGTTCATTCTTTTGATCCGTTCATTACACTCGTTCATTTGAACGACTTCGTTCATTTAAAAATATTTACAATTGATCTCTCTACTCATACACTCACTCGAAATACTCACGGACATTCGAAATGTTTCATTAGATCAGTAATATACGTTGGAGGAAAAATAACTTAAACTATCCTAAAAGCAAGAAAATATGTCTATATGAAAAATTAATCAAAAAATATTTTATTTGGGGTCAGATGTAGAATATTTAGACAAGCATAATTAAGCTACTTCTTCGTAAGTGGGTGGGAGCAGCATACCCTAAAACAGGGCTCTCCAATCCGCGAGCCAAATCTGGCCCGCGAGCATATTTTTCCAGGCCCGCAGGAAGCTTACAAATTGAAAAAAAAATGTTTTATTTGATAATATATTTCTTTTTAAGCATTTTTTAAAGGAAAATAGTCAAGAAAATCTCAAAAACCACTCCTAAGCATGATCTTAACCAGTGTGGAGCAAGGAAGGGGCGACTGCCTTTCCGTAGATGAAAGTATTGGCTATCACTTTCCTCTTCAAAGTCACCAAAATTAGTTTAAAAATATATTTTTGGGACTAAAATTTCAAAAAAATTCTGGAGGATAGTCGCTTACCTTTTCTTTTCCTTTCATTTCACCAAAAAATCTTTAAATGGTGTTGTGGTGATTTTAATTTCAAACGATTTCCAGAAAGAGATTCCAATGGGTATTTCCAAACGTCTTAACATTTATAGCTTAAAATTGCCGTTTCGAACTATCAAACTAAAAGAATTTCTGGATCATCTACTAAATTCTGACCGTTCCTCTAATGGTCCGGTCAATTTAGGTATAAAAATAGTGATCAAATAACGAAAATTCCGGGAAAGTCAAATTTTTGTAGAGACCATGTGTTTACCATTACAAATAAAGTGTCAAAAGTGTCCCCATCGATCCCATGTGAGCTAAAAAAGTTATTCAGGGTCAAAGGTCAAAATTTTAGGTTTTTTTGGATTTTTTTTCAAAAATGATAAGTTTTATCGAAAAGTACCTCAGACCGAAGTAGTCTCAAAATTCTCTATAAAAATGGCCCTTATGATTTTTTTTTCTATGACCAAACCATTTCCTAGATATTGCGTCCTCTCAAAAGACAGCCAGTCATTTATAGTCCCTCTACTCGCATGGTCTTGAATAACATCTGGCTGTTCTAGTCCGTGTGGCATAGTTCACGTACCCAGGGGTACCCACTCCCTAAGGACATGGGCACACCTCCTCAATATCGTGGAGCCCCCCTCCAAAAAATGAGAAAAATATCATTCAAAACAGCCCCCTTTTAAATGTTTTTTGAGCTCTGAAACTGTAACCAGATTTCATGCAATAAAACATAGTTTGGCTGGCGAGTCGCATTATTATCTTGACTCCTGACAATGCTTAGCCTTACTGATACATTGTGGGTAAGATTTCTGGATCCTAATCTGACTCTCAGAAATCCATCTCTCTTGGTTAGATAGCAAACTGTGGTTGACGCTTCTTCGTATAATTTTGCGCATCTTTTCATTGCTTTAATATACGTGAGGTTTTGGAAATCATATATTTCAATAGGTACGCTATCAAGCTCCATTTCTTTTAAAGCTTTATCTGAAATTCCTTTCTTAACAGCATGATCCGAGTTTTCCCACTTCTGCTTTTCAAAGAACTCAAGGTAGTCTCTCTGCATCGAAATTGAAATCTGGAATTGTAAATTTTCGTTGTCCAATCGAATTCTTCAAACTTATCATCGTACTACGTTTGGATCATCAGCACTTGTTCTGCAAACTAGTTGCTTTGAGAATTTAAATACGTAACACTTGGTATTGCGGATAACCATCATCAGAGAACTTGTTTCGAGACGTATTACGATCAGTTCGAAGAATTAAACTGGACAATGAAAATTCATAATTCCAGATTTCTATTTTGAAGCTCAGAGACTACTATGAGCTCATTGAACTGGTAGCAGAACTGGTGAAACTCGGATCCCTCTTTAAAAAAGAGGATTTCCGATAAAATTTAGAAAGAAATGGTGCTTGGTGGCGTACCTACCGAGTAGTATGGTTTTCAAAACCTAACATGTCATACTAAAGCAGTGAGACGATAGGTAAAATAAGAAAAAGAAATGTCAGGAACAGTTTGTTGTCTAACAAAAAAGAGATGGATTTATTCGAATCTAGAAATATTAAGCCACAATACCATCCAAGCCACAATTCAATCAACACTGAAAATTATGAGAAGTCAAATAGTTCAACTCGCAAGCCAAATAATCCGGTCAATTTAGACACAAAAATCGTGATCAAATAACAAAAATTCCGACAAAGCTAAATTTTTGTACAGACCTTAGGTTTACCATTACAAATAAAGTGCTAAAAGTCCCCATCGATCCCATGTGAGCTAAAAAAGTTATTCGGGGTCAAAGGTCAAAAATGGTCCTTACGATTTTTTCTCTAAGATCGACGTGGTTTCTCCGGTAGGCCTATTCTACGAATCTTTATGACGTTATTTTCAGGTATTACTTATTTAATAGTATGAAGATTATTGATATTGGTAATTAAGTTCAACTGTGGTTTTTTTTTTTTTTTTTTTTTTTTTTTTTTTGTGTCTTAAATCTGAATCATACTTTTCAAAGTCAACTTCAACAATCATGTTTTTTTCGATTTCTCCTTCTTCTTCCTCTTGCCGAATGTTCAGAAATTGTTCAAATAAAGATAAATCAGTTGTCTCTTCATCAAAATCACACGAACCTTCCTCTCTTGTACTTAATTGAACATTTGAGCAAGACATACCTTCACAATTGGTACACGCTGAAGAACACTGCAACCCTACTTTTCTACAGCCACATTTGGCGCAATAACCTTTTTTGCATTTGCAAAAAATAGTGTTAAGAAGTTTTCTGGAGCAGGGGGTAGTAAAGTTTGAATCGGTTCCAAAGTATTATTCATTAATTTCCAACCTCAGTCTTCAGGGTTAAGTTGATTGCCTTGCCATGTCTGAACTTGATAGTATATTCGATACAAGTGTTGAATAGCAGATGCCGATGCTGGCGGAAGACAAGATAGTTGTACTTGCTTTTTTTTTGTATTTTTCACAAATGTTAAATATCTGTACTTATCTATGCAATCAATTTTTTGGAGCTCCGTAAATAGCAAGAAGAAATAGAATTCCTTTTTTTACTTTTGTTTGAGGTGAAGAATTAAATTCTGTAAATACTTTTGCGCAGTTAACCAAATCTTTTTTTTTTTTTTTTTTTTCAAGTAATCGTAATACTGAATTTTTGCCCTTTCTGAACATTGCTGACGTACTATCGCAGCCGGTTATCGCATGCAAGAATAAAATATAGTTTTGGCATTTTGGATAAGCTGATAAAATTTTTGAAGAATATATTTCTGATCGTTGTTGCGTCTTCCCAAGTTTCAGAAAGTAAATAATTTTATCACATGGAGTCTTTGCAGTGAGTATTACTAACAAATCAGCATCTCCCCCCACTACAATAGTAGTGTTTGTTGCATTAAACTTTTCTATTGCTGTTTCAATAATGAGGACATCGGCATCGTGCTGAACATGTTTCACGGCAATATTTAGGCCATGTTTAGCGAAAAAAGTAACAACAAATATATTGATACCTCAGACGGAGTACCAAATATAACTTAGTTAAAAAAAAAAACTCACCTAAATGTTTGGGAGATTCAAAATTATTCCATAATACCGATGAGAACGAAAAAAAACGCAACACCTTTTTAAATGCGAAAAACATTAGACAGTAATAATCCTTATTAAAAATAAGGATTGTTAAAAAAAGTGACTTTGAAATCGCCAACAAAGTTAAAAATAAAGCCAAATCAATATAGATGGTATTTGATAGGGATGTTATAGAAGACAAAAGGATCGCCAGGGGGAGAAGTGATAAAAGGTATTTTTAAAAATAATTTTGGTTTCAGAAAACGTGAGAAAGATTTTAAAAGGTTCGTGGGACAGCAAGTGGAAAGTCCAATTATTTTGTTAGTGACCGAAAAGTTACACAAAACATTACCAATGGATACATTAGAAAATTGCAAACGAACTGCAACTGTTAAAGAAACATGACGGTTAAAGCAGAAAGTAAAAATGTTTGAAACGAATATATTGTACTATACTGAGAAAAATTAAATTTGAGATTGATTGAGAGTTAAAAATTTGAAGATGAATAGTTTTCAAAAAAAAAAAAATTCGACTTTATCACAAGAGCATCAATACAATGTTTGAAATTGCTCACCGTTCAAAAGAATGATCATTCCTTTTTTACGTGAACGAACGGATCCGTTCATTTTAAGGATTCGTTCTTTTTGACCCGTTCGTTCATGAACGACACATCTCTAATTGAGAACAAGAAATGCGATATGCAGTAAAAAGAAATATAATTTAAAAATAAAGAATAGTAATTTTCTGAGGTAGAGCGAAACTAATTCAATTTCCCGAAAGATTTGTAGAATGATAAAGCAATGAACCTCCGGATCATGTCTACCTGTAGAGAGGGTGGTAAATATGTGATCATAAATTTTTATGAGACACCTCAAACCAAACATTTGATCGTTCCTAGATAGCATGAAAATTCTATCCATTGATTCTTAATTCAATGTCTGACGAAAACTTACATTGAGCTTAATATAATTTATTTAAAAAAAAAAATCTAGAAAGCAAGAAATTTCAAAAGATTAAGTAGTTTATAAAGCCCAAGATTATCTGCTTCTCGATTGAGATTTAACCTCAAACTCACCAGTCATGTGCCTATTCCTTATGTCTCTCGTCCCATTAATGCAAACAAACGACCATGTACTTTGCGGAGTCCCGGAGAGCCCAGAAATTGAACCTGGTTAGAGACAAAATGTTCCTTTTACATGGCTCGCAGGATCTTCACATTAGAACCTAGTTGAAGATCCAAACGTTCCTCCATGTTTCTTCCAGAGCCCCAAAATTTAAATGCAGTTGTAAACCAAAATTTCCTCCCACGTGCTTCGCAGAGTCCCGGAATTCGTTTCTGGTTAAGACAAAAACTGCCTACCGCATGACTCGCAGAGCCGAGAATCTAAACCTGGTTTTAAACTAAAATTTTATTCTGGTTTAAGACAAAATTTTCTCCCTCGTACTTTGCTGACTCCCAGAATTAGATCCCGGTTTAAGACAAAAACTTCCTATGTGCCTTGCAGAATCTCAGAATTATATCCGGATTTAAGACAAAAACTTCCTAACAAGTGCCTCGCTGAGTCCCAAAATTTAAACTTAGCCGTAATTCAAAATTTCTTCCCACATGGCTTGCAGAGTCCCAGAATTTGAAACTGGTTTTCGATAAGAACTTCCTTCCACATCCTATCATTACTCCAGTATCTGACCCTGGTTGAAGACCAAAGCTATGCCAGAAACTTCTGGAAATTATGATTGACTCCAACAGTTCAGGCATTGTATGTTCTTATAGGTCATATTATGATCTCCCGATGCAGAAAAAAAATTAATTCATTTCATTTTAATGTCAAATATGTACTACTAACGATTTTATGTTGAGGTACTTCTTTTGCCTGTTCTGGTTGGCCTTAAACTGGCATCATTCCTACGTCTATGCAGTTCTAACAACTTATGTAAATGTTATTAATTCATGGCAACGCGTTTGTATTTCTTAGCGTATTCAAGTGTAAATTATTAAAAAATATTTAGCCAAAAATCGCTCTTTCTAAGCAGATTTGATTTATGCTATTGTTGAAAAGAAAAAGAAAACCTCTTATATAAACTGAATACTTTTTACCCCGATCATTCTTTTTCCACGTAATAGACTGAAATATTTCATCACTAAAAGAAAATTCTTTCAAAACGTGTGTTGAAAAATGAGCATTGGATCGAAATATCGATGCCAAGTTCAATATTGGAAACTTTTCTATATGCAGAAACTTGAAAGAGATTAAAGAGATAAAAGCTGTATTATGATTGGATAGAAATAACCCGTTGAATTGATTTTACATTTAACGTTATTTAAAGCCAAATATTTTTCAAATTTTTGCAGATCAGTATGATAGAGTAATCTATAAATGTAAAACCGGATGCTTTAAAAATAGTATCCTTTGAGTTTCGTCAGTTTAACAAAATGCATATGAGGCAGTGAGAAGCAAATGAATGCAAGTGAACTTGATCAAATTTTGAGTAAAACGCGTTCAAAGTTCGGATCCTGGGTAGACTTTCATTGGATTTGTTTTTTCTGAATCTGGCTGAATAGCAGCAAATACCAGGGCTACTGGTATTGTGCGTTCATGAGGAGAAGAGACTTCGGAACGCCTTCCCGAAAGCAAAGCTAAGTTTAGCCGAGGCGGTTTAGCGCGGGGGTGATCGCTACCGCTTTCAATTGAGACAACCCTAAATTTGGCGGGCATTTAAATTTGCAAAAATGCCTTTGTGTTCTTTCCTTTCGTTTCTAGCTTCGCGTAATTGTCATCTACGGGGAATCTATACTTTTTAAACTGAAAATTTCAGAACAAAAATATTGTATTTACAAAAAAAAGTAAGGTATTTTGTTTTCAGAATGAAACATTTCTACTAAGGATAGGCTTTCTGAATTTTGAACGATATCCTTTTAAACACTAACGTCCTACATTCGAAATTGCAAGTGCGCTGATGAAAAAAAAAGGGGGGGGGGGGACAGGAAAACTTCATTGCCACACAGACTGTGGCATTGAAATGCTTAAGGGTTGCATTCGTTTTGAAGACTTAATATCTCTCTCCATCTCCCTCTCCCTTTTCTTGAGGGGGGGGGGGTGACTCAGTAGCTCTTACGGGTTGGGTCTTTTTGATGCATCTGTATGGATTGTACAAAATTTCAGATCATATAGAGCGGATATACAGTCAGTAGATCTACAGTAGCAGTTATTTTTGAAAAATGGTGAAAACATTATTCGAACAAAAGTTGCCCCCCCCCCTCTCCCCCCTAAAAAAAACTTGGTTGAACCAAAGGCGGGGACTGGGCAATTGTTCCAGAAAGGATTTACATGTGAGAAATAAAAGTAAATGAGAAAACAATAAAAAATCAATCTGAAATATTTAAAGCAATTGACTATTAAAATCAAGGCTATTTCTCTAAGTATTGCATGAATATTAATGTTTAGAAATATGTAATAATTTGCGATGCGTTATAAAAAGTGTCTTTGGTTTGAATACTGTTTTAAAATTATAGGTTCATCGGTTGGGTCCGGCTTAAGAAATGACGACTACCCACAGGGCGAGTATTTGCAAGACGGGGGGGGGGGGGGGGAGGTAACCAACTTCGTTTCTGGGGGGCGGGGAGGCAGAAACGAAGTTAGTTATAACACTTCAGTACACAGTAGCCTAACGTAAACACGGATTGTCCATAAAGGACGTTACACTTCACCTTAGCCTCTCCCCTCGTCACATCTCACGCAATGTTCGATGAACATATTGCTATAACGAACGCTTTTATTTGGACCAAAATATGTGAAGTCATATTTCTTATAATCCCCTCCTTCCCCCTTGAGACTAACTGTCCGAAGTTCATGAACCCCGAACCCTCTCTCCCTACCTCTTTCAAGCGTGACATCATTTGTGAACGACTCCTTAGGTTTGCTCTAAGTCACCAAAATCGCAGTAACAATAGGGAAGTTTTCGATTTTTCAATTTTATTTTTATATGAACATCATAGGTGAAAAAAATTTTGCGATACGATAAGTAGTTTTTTTTAAATTAATTTTTAAAGTTCAAGCGCCTGTGACGTCAGATGGAATAGGAAGTGACGTCCGATAGGAGAGAAACGCTAGCGAACCGGTTCCCATGTCAAGGCAGAAATCGAAGAACGTGCATTCGACTTCGAAGATGAAACGTAAACGGCTTATCTCCTCGCGTTTCTGGAACATTAAACCTCTCATCCTCTCGGAAATATTCGAATATCACCATTGATGTTATTTGAGGAAGATTATTTAGATTGTGCTTTAACGAATCCGGCCTCCATAGTGTGTTCAAAAAGATTATTGAATTTCTAAAAAATAAAAATATCAGCACGCTCAAAATGTCCCTAGCGAAAACAAGGGATCTTCGGCGGAAGGCTGCCCATTCGCGCCCTGTGACGTAGGCTCGTGACGTTTCAGAAGAGCGCACTTTTGCGCGTGGATTTTTAAAAATTCATTAAAAATCAACCACGGTGTTTTAAAATTCGGCGATGGTGAATTTTTTAGTTTTGAGGGTCAATTAACAATATGCAATAGCCAAAATATGAAGATTTAATAGGTTGCAACTTCCCTATTGTTTTAAGGGAAAAGACCGGCTCCCCCCTCCTTCCTGGATAGCTCTAGTCACAATTTGTTTATGATCATGTATGTTTTTAATAAAGAATCATATCGCACTCCGGCAAGGAAAGTGACACAATTCAAAATCTGGGAAAACCGTACCGGTAATTGATTTAAAATCTAAATTTAGTGCTTTTTCTCGACACAAAAACCGCAAAGTTAGCTCACCTAAATGGTGCGGGGGGGGGGGGGGGCGGCGTATAAACGATTTCATCAATAATGACACATCATTAAAATTTCATAATTTGGAAGAATATTTTTCGAGCTTAAAGTATGCATTATGTATCTATACTTCAAAAACCAATTAATAAACATCACATAATAAGTTGACTGCGCATATTGTGATGTTTGAGACTAAATCACTTAAAATTACTATTGCGTCAAACCTTAATTTTCACCATTGCTGTTTTTTTTTTCTTGTGGTTGAGTCAGTTTCCTTGCCAGTGTGGGATATGTTGAACAACTGAATAGGTTGACTATAGCAATGTTTCTCGATAAAAATAACGCATTTTACATTCAGAGCCAAGGACGGATCCAGAAACTATTCAAGGATGGGGCGATTGATTTCACACCCTTACCCTTTTATAAATTCGCAAACCTCCGCCCCCCCCCCCCCTCTTTCCAAACACCATGAAAGATCGTCTCATTTCAGTTATTTTGGGAAGGGGAGGGACTTCCTTTTCTACAAAATTGCGGAGGAGTGTACCAAACCCCATCCCTTACCTTAACGCCATCAAAGGTGTCCCATTAAAGTTCCTCTTTTTTTTGGGGGGGGGGGGGGTGACTTCAATTTTCCAAACTTTCCTGAGAAGATTCCTTGAACCCTATAACCCTATTTAATATAATCTAAAATCTTCTAAAATTGAGTTTTTGGAACTTTGAAGTACTTCCTATACAAAGTTCAGATCTCTATCAGTAATGTGTTAAGAATAAGATAAGTGCTACACTTTCATTTTCCAGACAGCAAGAGCTTCGTCAAACTATTGAAGATAGGTTAAAACAATTTTCAACTTCAGTATCAAAGACATGCCGTGGAAGAGTTCTGCATCTCGACTCAAAGAAGGGGCGGTCGCCCCATCGCCCCTCCCTTGTGTCCGTCCTTGTTCGGATCTGTATTAGAATACGGGCAACAAACTTTTGTCTATTTTATGATTCCCACACGTAACGCTGTTCCGTAAAAGTACTGGAAGAACTGAATTACTTTTAGAGTAATCGAAAAAACTTGAATAAAAAAAGCATGTATATTTTTTCGTATTACAAAAATAAATAGGTTAAAACAGTAACATAAAACGTTGTTTCAGGCACTTATTCAATTATTCTGTAGATAACCATATTGGCATGTAATTTTTGTTTTGTTCCTTTTTTCATTTCTGAAGATTAAAAGCCATATTGGAAAAAAAAAAAATACTAAAGTATTGAAATGTGTCACACAGTGCAACTTACCTACTGAGGCTTCCAAAATTGTTCGTAGGCATTAAATGTGTATGGTTAAAAATGAAGTGCCTAGGAATCGAAATAGTAGTTCAATACTTTTTCATACTGTCTCTAAATGATTACATCAATTCAACATTTTTTTAACCGACTTCAAAAAGGAGGCGGTTATCAGTTCATACCGTATGTATGGTTTTTTTTTTTTTTTTTTTGTCCGCTCACAGCGTCTCACCTAGTGAACCGATTTTGATGATTCTTTTTTTAATGGATAGGGGATGGCTCAATTTAGGTCCCATTACTTTGCTTAACCATATTTGTCCTTTAGAAAAAAAGTTATGGGCAAAAAACAACAAATTTCATGCAATTTCCCTATTAAACGATTAAATATAAAACCCATTGTTATGAAAGTTTGGTGCCATACGACAGTAACATTAATAGTAATTGTAGTGATAATTTTGAATGAAGGTTTTCTTTGAAGCAAGCATCAAATTTCTTCAGGGGGATATTTCGGTAATCGGGAATCTGGCGCTGACGTCTCATTTTTGGCATAAATAACTTGATTTTGGTAATCCTGCTGATTTATAGTAAGCCTATGTGAATTATCGAAATCTTCCCTTCTTCAGTGCTATTGCGCCATAGTGGGGGTAAACCTAACCTGGAAGCGAGGTGATGCAGTGATTAGGATCTGCTTAGCATTCACAATGCTACCATTTGGTTTGCCTCAACTACACAGTAGTATTTTTATCGTTATCATCTACGCCAATAACAGATGATCAGGGATAAGTAAGAAAATACAGGATTGCATAACAAGCAACTTGTATGCTGTGAAATGGAAACTAGTTAGGGAAAACGTAATACTTAAATGGTTATAATTAAATTAACTACACATGAATTCCAGAGAGGAACAAAGATAAGTTTTTAGTGCCAATCGCCTAAAGTTTAATGCGTGTTTATAGTTTTTTTTTAGTATGGAATTTTTATGAAAAAAATAAGGCGAAGTTTCGTGATGATAACTTCTTACTATTTCTGAAATACCTACATTTACACTAAAAAGAATGAAATAAAAAAATTTTGAAGAAAAAAATAGAACCGACCTCAAAATTTTTCTAAAAAGTGAAAAATAATTTTATTCTTAAAACACCATCGATAATGCTTTTAAACATAATTTTTGAATTCCTTTCTGCAGAATTTTGGGGGAAGAAAAAAAAATATTTTCCTCAAAATTCAAATTCTACATAGCAATTCAATTGACTAAATTTAATCACATTTTAAAATTTTAAATACGTATTGATCGTAAATTTTTTAGAAGACAAACCAATAATGATGATTTGTGAAAATTATTATTATTATTATTATTTTTTTTTTTTTTTTGTAAAAACATTGATCTCTAATACAGTGTTGAAGAAACAAATAAAATTAAAAAACAAAGTTACCTATGTCGTACTATAAAGTTAAGAGCTGTACCAGGGTTTGGTAATAATCGTGGTGCGAGAAGTATAGATTGTGCTGGCTGAATAAGAAACAAAACGAGCTGATGTGTACCTCACATGACTTCCTTTTTACATTAATTTAATGATAATAGCACCTTAGAGTAAGCAAGGAAACACTTTAAATTCCAAACAAACTAGCCAGTTTGTTTGCCAAGAGTGCCAAACAAACTGGTAGCTAGTACAAGAATTAGCACTGACCAGACGAGTGACCGAAGCAATGGTTCGGTTCAACTCGAAGATTGAAGGCAAGGCAGGTACAGTGGCTCCCAAAAGTGTTCGTACACTTTGAAATTTTTTAGAAAAACCAAAATAACTCGAAACTGAATTCGAATATGAAGTTCAATATTTTTTCACATCATTCCTATGTCGTTCTAAATACAACCCATTGGTTTTTTCAAAATATTGACGGATCTTCTTTTTGAAATGGGTCAGAAAACAAAGAGACAGAGAAATAACACGCCACAAAAGTCATCGTACACTCAAATATTTTCGAATGAATTCATGATTAAAATTATCCTATTCCGTTTTAATAACACTTTTGCATTGTGTTGACCCTTTATAAGGGTCAACACAAAGTCATTTGGCTTTAGGGGTAGTCATTTGGCTTTAATTTTTTGTTTATTTATTCCTTAATATTGTGCTTATTACTGTAAAATGGCTGGTATTCGTAAAAAACCGCAAACACCATTCAAAATTTGAATTTTTTCCCCGCAGTAGTGGTAAATTGATTTGAAATATCTCTAAATTAGTTAGTTTATTTGTTTATATTATATTGCTTGATAAAATGCTTTAAAGAAATGAATCGGACCGAAAACAATGTAAGAAAAGGTCAACCGGCAAAGTTGACAAAACGTAATCGGAGATTTAAAGTTAAAAAAATTATGAAAAATACACATTTGAGTGCAGTAAAAGTTTCTGCAGAGTTAAATGAAACATTTTGCATTTAATTTTCACCTAAAATTGTTCGCCAAGTTCTCTGATTAGCTGGATTAAATGGGACCTCTTCCCGCAGAAATTTTCTTGGTCGTGCAAAAAACAGAAAGCTTACGCTTTTCGTCGCAAAATCAATGATAAATAAGCTAAAAACGTTTTAGAATCGCTACTTACTTATAGATAAAAATAAATTTAACATTTTTAGTTAAATTGTTGTATAACTGTAAGTAGAAGAAAAAATTAGGAACTTAAATCTTAAGAACTTATTTGGGTCAGTTAATCAGGACGGTGGAGGTGTTCTAGTGTGAGGGTGCATATCAGCATCAGGACTTGGTAGTTTGTAATTTTTTTGACGAAATCATGAATCATGCTGTTTTTTAAATATTTTAAAAATCAATTTTGAACTCTTAGCCAAAAATTTGGTTATTGGAAACAACTTTGTTTTTTTATCAAGATAACGATAAGAAGCACACGGTTTTCAACGTTTGCGTCTAGTGCCTCGAAAATTGTCCTAAAAATTAGAAAATACCCACTCAATCTCTAGATTGTAACTTAATGTAACGTATTAAGAGATATCTGGAGGCTAGATTACGAAATTAGGGCTTTAAAACGAAAATAGAGCTAGAAACAGCAAGACTCGAAGTGTGCTTGAACACTTACTCAGAAATTACGCAAAAAAAAAAAGAAAGAAAGAAACAGAATGAAATCTATTCCCAGACGTTTAAAAGTTGTTATGAATACTTATGATATTCTACTAATTAATAACTTAATCAAAAGTTAGATTATTCAATAATATATCGACATTTTATAAAGTGTACGAAGACTTTTGTGAGATAAACTTTCCGGCACTTTTTGGTTTTTGATTTAAAAAAAAATAAGTTTTAATATTTTTTAAAAACTTTTCATGTAGTTTTGTTAAAAATTGATCATAGATCTAATAATTAAATACCCATTCCGAAATATTAATTCTAACCAATGGATTGGGGCCTATTTCGTTGAAAGTCATAGGTGTACGAAGACTTTTGGGAGCCACTGTATATTCAGTAAGTTACAGCCCTATAGCCAGGGAAAGAACCTCTCTCTATCATCCTTAAGAGGTTTTCCACCTCCAGCTCAGTCATTCCTATGATGGGCTGATGAGTGCTAATAAGCACGAAATTGCAGTCCTCGGCTGGAATTGACTGAGTTGGCGGTGTATTTCATGTATTTCTGCCTTAGCCCTGGCTATAGGGCTGTAACTTACGGAAAATAAACATTAGTTTGTTCCCACGAAATCTTTAAAATATAATATTAGTATAATGTTTATGATGATAGGTAAACAACAAACAAAATATTAATAGTTAAACTCAAATTTGCGTAGCACCTCGTAATTAAAAAAAAAAAAAAAAGTTTGAAAAATTGCAAGACACGTGAAAGTTCTGCTTTTTTCTTTTATTTTTTTTATTGTACTCCGGGTAGTATTATTATAAATCATTGTTGTCTTTTGAAATTCAATTGCTACAACAATAACATTTTTGCAATGTTACAATATTGAAAACCCTCAAACGTAACAATGAATTTTTATTAGCCACAACAATTGAAGTCTTCTCATTATTGACAAATTCGTTTTATTTGTTTTAAAGCTGTATAGATTAAAGCTTAAAAAGATTGCTTTCTTTTGAATTGCTGTTTGAATTGTGATTTATTTTGGAACTATTAAAGTCTAGCTACCTCTAATATGACGAGGATGGTCAGTCTATTTCTTACTCTTGCTCTTTATATCTATTTCGGAGCTAAACTCACCGACTACATTGGTTACCACGATGTGTCGGGATTCTTATACAGCGTCTCGGCCTTACTATTACTTCATGCATTGGATTGCTTGAGGAAACACCTCAACGTGCTTCTCACGAAGCCTGTCATCAACAAAACAAATGTGGCTACACAAATAAGTGGACACAAACTCCACGTTATATTTATAATTTGCAAACCCATTTACAACAAAAATACTGTGGCTACTCAAACTCCGCCACCAAAACCGCCAAGAAAACCTGCGGTTAACAAAAAAATACCTTAAAATGGATGGATATTAACTTATTGTTACTGTATATAGTGTAAATAGAATTTTGTACATATTTATTTTTAAATCAGTTGACGCCTTTGCTTATGAATTTTTTGAAAAGTGATTATTTTGAAAAATCTATGTAATTATTAATGTTGATTTGAAAAAGATGAAATGTTTGCTTACTATGAAGATAGTGACACTGTGACTGTTATGTAAATGTTTGATCGATCACCAAACTATTGACTATATGAATATTTGATTACCAAATTATTGACTATGTTCAAGTTTGATAGATTTCAAAACTGTTTTCTATGTGAATATTTGATCGATCACCAAACTATTGACTATGAATATTTGATCAATCACCAAACAATTGACTATGTGAATATTTGATTGATCACCAAACTATTGACTATGTGAATGTTTGATCAATCGCAGAAACTACTGACTATGTGAATGTTTGATCCATCACCAAACTATTGACTGTGTGAATACTTGATCAATCACCAAAGGTCCAATGGGCCGTGAATACTAACATTGACTTATTACGGAACCGAATTGATGACTTTACTGACTGATAGCGACAAGGCAACTACGACGACTATTCTCTGATGTTGATGACTTCCAAGTGACGAAAATGACGACTATTCACTTGTAGTGCCTGGTGATGTTTATTCATGATGATGATTACTGCTGACTACCGGTCGAATGACTCGGAATTTGCTGCTTCTTCGCCTCTTCAAAGCTCGTTCTCTTGTCTAGTTTTCCATTTCTTGCTGCCTTTTCCACAATAAACACACGTTTCGACGACAAAAATAGATCAATTAAAATCAAGATAGACTTTTTTTAGAACGATTTGTAGTGCATCCTATCAGAAATGTGATTGCATAACCGATAAAACTCAAAAAATGTAATACAACAAATTGCTCCAAATAAATTAGTTTTTGGTCTAAGATTTGTCTCTGTTTCTGTTATAATGTTGTAATATGTGACTTAATAACGATGAAATAAAGTTAATAACTCTGTTTTAGTGTAGAATTAGAAAGGTACATAAGAATTTCTCTTGATAATTTCGTGAAGGTTTTCAGTTCTTCAGCATGAACAGGTTAATTAATCAAGTCTCTTTTTAAACACTTATTTTACATTTCTTTTTAATCACAAAACATTTCATATTCAAAAGTGGTTTACTTTGTTTAACTTTTATTCTGTAGAATAAACATTAACACTAATACAGTAATAAACCAGAAGTTCTTGCAAAATGCAAAGAGGCTTCTTTCCCATTCATCAACATTGAATGTGTAAAAATAGCCTTTATATGGCTCTAGTCAGTGGCCAGGGGGGAGGGCACGCGGACACGTGTCTCCCTGTTATAATTTCGCTTACAGACAAAATCACATACTTCAGCCAAAACACACACACACATACAAATTCTTGCTTTCGAGATTCTAAGTTCTCTCGATTTCAAGTCGATCTATCTGTTTTGGAACATTACTTTTTATCTCAAACATTTTTTGACTGCAGAACCCTATACTATTTAAGAATAGGATATGTGAATGCATTTTCTAACATCTATTCTAATGCATATTCTAGAAAATGCTATGTCTAGCATTTTCTAGTTTATTCTCATTGTGGTCAACTACAGGCAGAGCGTAAACCAATACTGTGATTCTCCAAATTACAGAAATTGAAGAAGGTTTACTGGTAGAAAAAGCTTCAAAAAATGAAAATGAAATGAAAAAACTACAGTATGTTCCAAGATAAGTAACAGTAGAGGGAAGCAATGCAGTATTGACATCAATTGGTACAAAAATAAAAAAGAAAAAAGCCAAAAAATGAAAAACAGTATGTAACGTGTGAACCGATAACAATAAGAAGCAGTACCGAACAGTTTATTTACAGCATCTAATTCGCTCTTAGTTTGGGCTCATCAGTCTGGACTAGTTATATTGGAGCTGCAGGAAATAAGCTCTTATAAACGCTGAGTATGTTTTCACTAGTGTAGCTGAAATTACTTTAGAAAACCAGCGGAGGTGTCTAGGTTCGGCTTCACCTCGAAAAAATAAGGATCAAAGCTACGGTTTAGACAGAAATTTGTATGAATTCTGCTAAAAGTATGAAGATGCATTCAGCGTTTATATGAGGTTAATTGCCTTCATCAAGGTTATGGCTTTTGTTCCACAATGATGAGCCCCAAATAAGAACGAAACTGCAGTCTCTGGATGCTGTAACTTTAGTCGGGAAAACCTAACCTTGCAGCACTGTGAAGGCTACGCAGATCCTGATTACACTATTACGACGTTGCAAGATTAGGTTTGCCCCCACTTTTTGCAGTTCTTAGTTGCTTCCAATTATATCTTAGCTCTGACAACGGGACAATAATTTGTAGCTTTACATAACAATAAGCATCAACTAAAATGACAATGGGGTTGTTTCCTTCAGTCAAAAGTAGTACTTTTTGTCACTGAAATTGATAGAATAAGCAAAAAAAAAAAAATAATAATAACATGGACTCAGAAAATACTTTCATTTTCCCAACAGTTATTTTTTAATTAATTTTTTAAAATGTCCGATTCTTCAAACAAGGCGTGGTCTTTATGACGTCCCAAATGATGCACTAAGGCACATCTTTCTACCGCATTTCCATGTTATGATAATCAAGAAGGGAATTATAATTGCGCTCTACGCTTGCTATCAACCATATCGTGCCAATAGATATGAGTAAAGATGCGAATTAAATATTTTGGATCGTGAATGGCAACACTGAGTGGCATTTCATCGTTTGTGATGTCATCGGCCGAAGCGTTAAACGATGAAAGAGCGCCGATTTAAGTAATTTTTTTTAAATATTAAACTTAAAGAAATTATTTACAAATGGCCAGATTCTATGTTTTTAAGCATGCTCGTTCAGAAAAAAAATACTTTTAAAATTTTGGAAACGACCCCATTAATAGAAAACATTTTGTGACACGTTATTCAAAATATTACGCTCCAATTTGCAATAGAAAAAAGAATGAAATAAAAAAATTTTGGAAAAAAATTAGAACCGACTTCAAAATTGCTCTAAAAAGTGAAAAATAATTTTATTCTTTAAACACTAGCGATAATACTTTTAAACATAATTTTTGAAGTTGGCGCAAAAACTGAAAGTGAAATCCAATGTAACCATGCTTCGTTCATATTTTTTTCAGAAAATCATCCAAAGTTAGGAACGAAGCATTTATATAGTTACTCACATATGCATAATGTATGTGGTAGTGAAGAAACTGAGCCCGGTTAAATTTATAATTGAGTTATATGGCTCGCTTTTGCGCCAACTTCAAAAATTAAGTTTAAAAGTATTATCGCTGGTGTTTAAAGAATAAATTTTTTTTTTCACTTTTTAGAGCAATTTTGAAGTCGGTTCTATTTTTTTTTTTCCAAAATTTTTTTTTACAAAATATTGACTGCTTGAAATGGGCCAAAATGCTACAGTGCTGGCCAAGTTAATAGACTAAAGAGTTTTTTTTTTTTTTTTTTTTTTTTTTTTTGTACACTATTTGTACTAAAATACTATTTATTTTACTGTTAAAGTACAGTACATAATGTACACTGATTATTACGTTATTTTAGCATAATTTAATGTTTGCAGGTGGCAGCACTGTCTGCTTTGTTTAGGCTCTTTGTTTATCTATCTACCAGGGGCCGTGGTAGCCCGATCGGTAGAGTGTCGGATTCGGGGCCGGAGGGTCCGAAGTTCGAACCTCGATGGTCGAAGATCCACCGTCGTCATTAATGGGGACTGGGCGACGTTAAATATGCTCCTGGTCTCAATGTCCTCCAAGTGAAACAATACCTCTGGGGGTGCTAACACCAGGTAGCTATTAGCCCCTGGACTAGTTCTAAATTCTCATTAACTGTTCGATCCGGTGATGGTGCTGCCATCTATCGGTATAAAAAAATAATGGAGGCAAGGCACTTAGTATGCAGTCCTCGACATAAATACAGTTGTAGTCAGTTGTGACTCGGAATCGGAAATCTATCTACCAGGAACATAACCTCAATCAGCTTAAATAGTTCGTTAGTTCTTTTTATTAGTGTGTTCTATTATATTTAAAGTTAGTTTTAGGTAATTTGTGAGTATGTGTATGTGAATATATTCAATAGTGAGTGTAAACAATATTTTACCTCCTTTTTTAAAAAGTTAAGAAATGGTGTAAACCTTGTGAAAAGTATGCCAAAAAGACTTAAAATGCTTATCAAGAACAAGGGAATGCATACTAAATATTAAATAATTATTTCACTGTTTGTTATTGTGTCTATAGAATGTAATCAATAAAGAATTTACTTTTAAACCAGTCTTAGTCTAATAATTTGGCCAACACTGTAGAATATTGTATTGTATCTTTTAATCAGAGTGAAACTAGTATTATTTGAGTCATAGACTTTAAGATGCTAGACACCGTAAATGGACGAAGTAGGGAGTAGAAGAGCCAATCTATGTACTAGAAGCTACTGAAGCCGGTAGCAAGCGCTCTAGTAGTTTTTTTATTTCCTTTTACAAAAAAGGAACTAGTGTATTGGCAAAAAAAAATTTTATTCAAAAATCGACCTTAATTTCCATTTTGCTCACCCCCAAATGAATGTTGAGTTCTTTTTTCAACCCGACCTCACGTGAATATGTGCCTAGGCACGTACAGACACCCGAAATATCCATTTTGACGATCCCCGAGATAATTACAACGAGTTTTCTCGTGACGTCTGTATGCACGTATGTATGTGCGTATGTGCGTATGTGTGTATGTATGTCGCATAACTCAAGAACGGAATGTCCTAGAAAGTTTAAATTAGGTACGTAGACTACTAGTGGGGTCTAGTTGTGCACCTTCCTTTTTGGTTGCAATCGTATGCTCCAAAGGGGGTCTTTTGTCCCTTTTTGGGGGGAAATCATTGTTAATTTCGATGTAAGCTCAAGTTGTGTTATAATTTGACGGACACTTGGCGATATATCGTCAATCTTTTGGTCGCCAAGTTGTGTCGCCAACTTACTGACAAATTTGGCAATTTTTTTTAAATTTTTTTTAAAATCTGGTTTTCATTTGACCATTGTTGGTGATATTTAGAGAGTAAACTATTGAATCATATTAAAGCTGCTAATAATGAGAAAATGACATTAAATTGGAGTAAAAGAAAGTCATGTGATGCACACATCAGCTCGTTTTTCTCTTGAGCTATCATATTCAGATAAAATCAGCATCCAGTGTACAACATGCAGCATTTAGCACACGACATCCAGCGTACAGCATTTAACATCAATCACGCATCCCCTTGAGTGTTTTGACTTCTTGAATTCAAATTGCGTTTTGGAGTCATTTTTATTTTTTTGTAGTTGACATGTGTATTTTAGTTATTTTTTTTTCTTCAATGAGAGTTGATTTTCATTTTGTTCTAATTGTAAAAGAAGCTCTGAGGAGCAGTTGTCACTATTCTAATTTTATTTAGTCTAATTTATGTATGTCTCTTTTTCATTACGACACCGAACGTGCTTGGCCCTTTTAATATCTGAGCGGTTACAGTATGCACGTGAGTTTTAGTTAAAGAAATTCCTTCGTTTACCTTCGGGAAGGGTAGGGGGGTCATTAACTAAAAAACATTTCTCAGAATGCGGTTAGAGCTTAGGCTCTACCCGTAATACACAATTGAAGCTCAAGCTTCAAGCATAAATTATGCGGGCTCATTTTAGTTCAAGAAAGGAATTTCTTTTAATTCGGAGGTGGTTAAGAAGATTTTCAGAAGTACAAGAAATTTGTTTTAAACTCTCAGAATCTGTGCATGCATGAGAATCAGTGCATGTTTCGAATATTTTATTTTTTGTACTGATCTATTTTCCTCATTAAAAGCCAATAGATAGATTTTTTTATCTTTTCCAGAGCGTAGGAGAGCAGCATCTACGCGCGAATAGCTGACGGAGCGAGTTTAAAAATAGCTCTTTGTCAGCTAACTGACCGCATTAGCAACAGGTTTCAATGTGTTGAAAATGAATAGCCCGCAAGTGATGTGAGTGTGGGTCAGTTGCCCTTGTCGAATGCTTGGAGCATAAAAAATGTTTTAAATACTCTTGAGGAATCACGTCCACTGCGTCATCCTGGACATCAAAAAATATATATTGGGTTCTTTACCATAACAATACATCTTCTCACACATCGACACCACTAGCAAAGCGGCATTCCCCGGAGTTAGACATGGCAAAACTGCTTCAGCCTCCTAACAGCCCGGACCTCGCTCCCAGCGAATTCTCTTTGTTCATCAAGCTCAAAAGTTCCTCCTTCACCCTGAATTCCAGCGTTCCAGGCAGTTCGACGTGGTACTTTTATAGTCATCTGTGCAAAGAGTTCCACAGAGCTTAGATGAACAAACGAAAAAGCAGTTGCAGCAATGCGTTGGTGCCTATGGATCAGATTTTGAAAACTTTCAGGGGTCGGTTTCAAGCGCAATGGCGGAGCTGGCTTAAAGTGGGCAGTTGTCTTTCATGCGGAATCGGTTTCCGAACAGCTCAATCTTCCGTATATAAGGAAAAAGCGAGGGAGTGGCTTCATTAGAGGTATGTAAGGCCGAACTTTTTGCCAAATAAACACAACTTTGTTTTAAAGTCTAAAAAAATTGGGAGGGGAGGGAGGCGGTTGAGACTTTTCTCAAAACTTTGAAAGCATTTTTTATTGTCTTTTAGTATCCATGAGATTGGTCAGATGCTGATTAGGTTGAGGTTTCCAGTCATGCATGCCTATGTTACTAAGCGTTTAGAAAGAGTTCAGAATAAGGAACATTTGTATTGGTGACCTGTTTACTTTATACCAATATAAAAACAGAAAACTAATGTCTACCCGAGCTCTTGATGTTGTATTTTTGCATTTTACTGAATCTTTTAATGTTTGATTAAAGTATTATTATCAAATTGTTAATTTGATATATTAATTTCACGTGGTATTTTATATTTTGTACACATTTGTTCTGAAGTAATGCAAACAAATCTTTCTAAAATTCAGCGAAAAAGTAGGCGTACAATACAAGAAAAAAAGACAGCCACAGAGAAATAATATTCCTGCAAGCAAAAATGACCAAATGGTAAAAATGTAAACATTTCCATTTAGTTTAATCAACATAGAGTTAGTAATTACTTAGTAAATATCATCACATAAAAATATGTATTTGTTTTATTTGTATAAACACATAGAGTTCTTAATGTCAAGTTATTTAGTAGCTAAAGGACAAACAAACTGTTGCATAATGAGTTAAACCATTTGAGCTTAATACATTTATTTTGCCTAAAAATTAACGGAACAATATTTATACAGCAGTAAAAATTCTTTTAATTCAAAGCGCTCTTAAATATACATTGTATACCTTAGCATATAAAACTTTTTACCCACTTACATGCAGAAGGAATTACAATAACTAATTCTTTACCTCTTTGCGTAGAGCCTTCCTTTTCAAGACCACGTTTTCACTCGGAGAACAAGTATTATCAAGTCCGCTAATGGCCCTAGTTTCGGAGGAAGGTCAGGTAATTATGTAGCTACTTCTCTTGTTCCAGAACAAAATTGTTCGCTAGGAGAAGAAAGAAACAAATGAAATGTTAATTGCACTTAACATAAATGAGTTAAACTAGCAGAACGGATTTCTTGCATTCATTTCCATAAAGAGAAAAGTTCATTATGAAAAGAATTAAAAATTCGTATTCCTTCAGAGTGGTTTACGTGACAGGAAATATTTTTTTTATGAATGCAGGTAGAAAAGAAAATAAATTTCTTGCTCGTTATCTAGTTTTGGTATCGTTAGCTAGTAACATTGATTCACATATTTGCTGATTTTTCTTGAAATATTGAGAATTAATGCTTTGCGATTGGTAGAAAACGATTCACGTGATTCAGTTTCGTGACGAATGATATTCATTAAAGCAAAATTATTAAGGGCAAAAATCGCATCCATGTCATTAATATTTTCATCCACTTTTTTCGAATGTAAAAAAAGTCATAATTTTTCTTTCTTTCCTTCTTTCTCTCCCCAATTTTTTTCTGTTAAATTTCTTTCGGATTGGACATTTTTGCGTTACTTATTATTTCCATGTACTTTTTAGCATTTCTTAATTTTAACCCAATTAGATTAAAGATAGTTATTATACTTTAAATCAAATCTAACCTAAGAATGTCTTTCGTAAAAAATATTTCAATGCATTCATATAGAATACGTTTTTTATTTAAATTTTGCCTGTTTTAAGAGATGTAGTTCTGTTTTATTATTTTTTATATTCTTAAATATAGCGTTTATTAGAACTATTACTTTAATGACATTTTGTATGTATAAAAGATTTGAAAAAATAGACTGAAATTCATGTAAACACATAGCAATCAACTGCACATCAATTCAAAAAAGAAATGAAAGAAAAAGTTTTCAAAATCAATAAATAAATAAATAATGTTTCAATATCGGAATAAAAATTCTTAGTTGCGAAAACTTTAAATGATCAGAAATAAATGCATGGCAACAAAATAATTCAATGCAGGCCAATAGGAAATTAGAGAAGGCCAACTTAGCAGAACAACTGGAAATTAGAATTTTCCATGAAATTAAGTTTTTAAATTAAACATAACACATTTAACCTTAAAACAGTGCGTTATAAAGAGCAGATTAAAAAAAATGAGAAGTTTCTGAAATTTAAGACGTAACTTCAAGAAATTGAGTTATTAATTTGACGCATGAAAATGCAAAATAAATAAAGCTCTATTAAATCAGATCGTGGCGTTTAACTCCCTAATCACTGTTTTTCTAAGGAAAGCAGTGGATTATTTGCAGCAATGGGGTTGTTTCCTTCAAAAGTAGTACGTTTTGTCACTGAAATTGATAGAATAAGCAAAAAAAAAAAAAAAACAATAATAATAACATGGACCCAGAAAATACTTTCATTTTCCCAATAGTTTGTTTTTTTATTTTTTTTTTAATGTTCGATATTTGGAACAAGGCGTGGTCTTGATGATGTCACAAGTGATGCACTTTGCCGCATCTTTCTACCGCGATTCCACTTTATGATAATCAAGAATAACAGCTTGTTCAACTTTATTTGATGCAAAAATGTCGAGGAGATGGTGTGAGTAAGATTTTGTGATAGACTTTTTTTCCAAAAATTCATTGGCCAAAAGTATTGTAAAATTGAGACTCCAAAATTTGTATTTTTGAAATTAAACTTTTATTTTCAAATGTAAATGTAGAACAGAAGTTTAAAGAAGCAAAAAAGTGAAGTTTGACACCAGGAAATAACTAAAGAAGGGTTGTAAAACCTTGTGTATTCCATGCATAAAAGAGCGGCAAGTAATCAAATGAGAAGCGCCCAAAAGAATAATGTTTTTCGGTTCAATTGCACGCATTCATTATTTTTTCTGCTCAGAGTTGCTTGAAATAGTACCTTTATTCCTTTTTATTTGTAGCTCGGCGAAATGAATTCCAATTCTTAATAACTTAAATGCAAAATATTTGGATCATTTTTTCACGAAATTAGATATTTACATTCGTCCTATAACTCAACCATATCTTGTCTTTAAATTAATATTACATTTTGAAATAAAAAAGTATCAGTTGAGAAGTAGATGAAGTTTGTTAATAAAAAGATTTTCTTACTAAAGATATTTCTTAGTCAGATTTGTTTCATATTACCTATTCACATTATGCACTTTAAGCGATTTTATCAGGGCCCGATTATGATATTGGTGGCCAAAAGTCCAAAACTTTTTTCGAGACCTACTGTATACTGTCCACCTCTGGCAAGTTGAGCTCCGCTGCTCGACCAATTAAACGATTACATTCGTTGAAATAGGTACGTGGAAAAACGGCTTAAGAACTTGTGAATTTAGCTTGCAATGTTATTGCCCATTTGACGAACAATATAAGTCAGGTAAAAAGTAGCAAGAGGTACAGGATTTTCTTGCCAATAAAAGGGGTTGTAATGGTAGTCCAACTCCACACCTAACAATTCCTCTTCGTACTGATTACTCTCCCTTGAAAGAAATGGACTTGCTCAAGGCCATAGCTCAACTTCTCAGAGGTGGACAGTAGTCAAGCATTATAAGCAATTATTCGTAGAAAACCAGGATTGTTGATTTCGGACGTGTTTGTTACTCAAGCACTTCTTCAAAATATTTGCTGGGATGAGAGCATCTTGAGGGAAATAAATAAAGGAGGAAGTCCAATATCACTTTCTTTTTCTTAAAATATCGAATGAGACTTATAGTTTTAGTCATTTGGGGTCTCACTAAAATTTGGGAGCCCTATGCCACGGCCTAGTTGGCCTTTATAGTAATCAGGTCCTAAGATGATATTCTCTTAAGAGCCATTGTCTGTAAGAATCAGGCAGTTTAAAGCATTTGTGATTGTTGACATTTTAAATTTTTTTTATTTTTACGTATGTTGTTCCTTATCTTAAATGTAATGTAAATCCGAAATTTGAGCTTTGTCTGACTCACCGTTTTTGAGAAAACATTTTTTTTTTTTTTTGGTTAGGGGGCGTGGCACATTTTTGCCGGTTTTTCAAATTTGCAGATTTTAATGTGCTTGTTGCTTGAAGCGCCCTTATAGTGACATGGATTTTTTAATTCCATATTACTGTATGGTCTTGTTAGATACTGTTACAGCTGTCAAATCGGTGACACTACGAGGGCGACGCCCACAAACTCCGTTTAAAAATGACCGAAAATTAATTTTTTTTCTATATTCAAGGCCAATTTTCTCAAAGCGCCTTCATGATGACACCAACATTTTTCGATCATTTTTTAGCCACACTTACATACATCAAAAATATGTATCAAAATTGGTGTCACTATAAGGGCGCCAGAAGATATTGGAACTTTTATTTGATAAATTTCACAAAAGCACAAATATTTAGAATCTAATTACAACTGTCGCCCTCATAGCAGATATCTGATACTACATTAGGTTGATAACCAACATGTTTGTCTAACATTTGCTCAAAAAAAATCGGTGTCACTCTTATTATTTTTGGAAATGTAATCGTTCCAAGTTAGTACGTTATGGCGTTTTTTTATATTTATTTATTTAATATTTTCACACCCAGTTTTTTTTTTTTTTTTGAACATATGTATTTTCTATTTAATACAAAGAAGTGTACCTTATAACGTAAACAGCTTTGGGCAGCAAGAGAGTCTTTTTCTTGAATAGAAAATGCCCGTTTTGATATAGGTACCAGGTGGATCTATTGTGCATAACATGTCTACACTATTATACCAATACTCGTCTTGTTTTTCCTGCCAAACAAATTTATTTATTCCAATTGTTCTTGACATGCATTTGACCTAAACTTGCAAATGGTCAACTTCTACTATTTTTCTGGGATACTATGTTTTCCCATGCTTTTAGTGCTACAAAATTAGCAGTTTTCAATACGAGATGACCGTCTTTCTGAAATTGGTTTGATTTGATTCTTAATGTTTTCTTCGTTTTGGTCTACATTATCCTCAAATTCAGTTTCAGATTCTGAATGTTCGCTTTCTTCAAATATTCTCATTTGATGTATTGAGAATGCATTCGTTTTTTTTTTTTTTTTTTGGTATGATAATCTAGACATATCATGCACAATAAATCCACCTGTACCTATATCACAACGGGCATTTTCTATTCAAGAAAAAGACGCTCTTGCTGCCCAAAGCTGTTTATGCTAAAAGATACACATTTTTGTATTAAATTAAAAATAAATATGTTCAAAAAAAAAAAAAAAAAAACTGGGTGTGAAAATATTAAATAAATAAATATAAAAAAAAACGCCATAACGTACTAACTTGGAACGATTATATTTCTAAAAATAATAGGAGTGACACCGATTCTTTTTTTGAGCAAATGTTAGACAAACATGTTGGTTATCAACCAAATTTAGTATCAGATCTCTGCTATGAGGGCGACAGTTGTAATTAGATTCTAAATATTTGTGTTTTTGTGAAATTTATCGAATAAAAGTTCCAATATCTTCTGGCGCCCTTATAGTGACACCAATTTTGATACATATTTTTGATGTATGTAAGTGTGGTTAGAAAATGATCTAAAAATGTTGGTGTCATCATGAAGGCGCTTTGAGAAAATTGGCCTTGAATATAGAAAAAAATTCATTTTCGGTCACTTTCAAACGGAGTTTGTGGGCGTCGCCCTCGTAGTGTTACCGATTTGACAGCTGTAACAGTATCTAACAAGACCATATAGTAATACGGAATTAAAAAAATCCATGTCATTATAAGGGCGCTTCAAGCAACAAGCACATTAAAATCTGCAAATATGAAAACCCGGCAAAAATGTGCCACGCCCCCGAAACAAAAAAAAAATTGTTTTCTCAAAAACGGTGAGTCAGACAAAGCTCAAATTTCGGATTTACATTACATTCATGATAAGAAACAACCTATGTGAAAATAAAGAAAATTAAAAATCATAACAATCACAACCTGCCTGATCCTTACAGACAATGGCTCTTAATCTAGAAAACCGCCCGTCAAGGTATGGTGGGTGAAATTTTTTTTCTACATTTGAACGAAGTAATTGCCTGTTTGATGATATTTTGATAGTTGATTTTCACCCTAACTCCAGTGGACAGCGTTCATAGTTGATTACTTTTTCGTTCCTGCATTCCCCTGAAATGACACAGTCTTACCAGTAAAACAGTTAAGTAACCGGATCCAGTCCAGCCTTGTCAAAATAAACCATTTCCTTGCATGTCAAACATTACCGAAGGATATTATCAAAATATCATGCCGTGGGGCTAGAGCCGCTTTATAGATAGATCGGCGCATCAGCTTAAGTTTAGCCATTTTGGATCGGATTTTTCATTGTTGCACTGCAAGGGTTGCCACAGCAAAGTTTTGGATTTCGCCAAATTTTCCGAAAATAATATTTTATTTAATAAACAATTCACGTGCAGCTAATAATTGTTCTCAGTGAACAATCACCAAACGTGATAACTCGCCAGAAAAGACAACTACTAAAACACGCGCTCCGATCCAAAATGGCTGATCTTAAGCTTATGCACCGGATCGTATATATAGGGACCTTACGTGGGGCGAGTTTCATTGTTAATGACGCCAGGAGCGTTACTCGATCATTCTCTGTTATATATATGATGATTTGCTTCTCTTGAAAAAGCAAATTCCCTCTCAAAAATCGTTCGAGCTAAAGTGTTATCTGTTATACTTATACACACAATTACAAACACTAAATCTTTCTACTAATACAGTGAAAATCACTGTAAAAATAAATAATGAAATATTGATAAACATTTTGAATTTTATGAAAAAGCACAATTGATTTAATGATGTAATAAAATTTTTAATTAATAAAAATATAAAAGGTGCATGAAAACGTCCTTTATGACGTTTAAAAAATACCTGCCCAAAAACTTTGGAAAATTCATTCAATTAATTCCGTCCGCGTAACATTCTATAATACATAAACAAAAGAAATGTTTTATTTCCTTCGTTTTTGCAGGAAAAAGAACATCTCTTAATGAAATGTAAATATTTTTTTGAGCAAAAATTTTAGTTTTGCTATTTTTCATGGGATGCGAAGCAAGCACAATTTAACGAAAGAATTTAAAATTTTAAGTTCTTAATTACCAACTATGAATACAATTCAAAATATGCTGTTTTTTCCAATTAGATTTTTTTCACACTTTAATTTTATTTTGAATGAAAGTTGAAAGGTATTTACATTTGATTGCTTTTCAAGAGAAACAAAATTAATTTGTGAAGGAAATCAATGCAATCAATTTTTTTTTTCAAAGAAATCATTTTGGAAACATGGCGTTTTTATTTCTTTAAGCAAATAACTTTTATTTTTAAAAAAGTACAAGATCAGATCCAACGTAAGTTTTTTTGGATATTTTTTTTTTAATTGAAGACAACGGTAACCATATCTACAATTTCTTCGATTCCTGTAGAGTACTTCGGGACATTTAGACACATATTTTTATCAACTAAAGTCGAACTCTGAATTTGTGAGAAAATCATGAAAATTCATACACACTTGCTTATTATGTTATTATTTATGGTTAATTTGCTTTGAGCTGCTTTATTGTCTCGTATCTTTCTTATGCACCCGAAAAAGCTTGACACTTGACTTCGAAAAAAGGTTAAAGTTTTTCAGTAGATGAAAAGCCATTAATATAAAAGTGGTTCAGTTTCAAATTCTTCACATTTGTCGTTATCGTCGTTGCGTTCATTTTTTTTCTTTTTCTGATTTTTTTTGAATTTATTCTACAATATCCTCGGAAGTATACATCGAAAGTGATAACGTATTGGTGTCAACAAATGTTAATAATTCAAATGCTTCTCCACTCCACAAATAATTTGAAAAAAAAAAGCCCCGTCAATACTTGTTCTCAGGATGGATGACTCATCATTAACTTTCGGTTGAGTTCAGACTGTCAAAGGAATTTTTCAAAGAAATGATAAACTGAGCGGAAAGTCAATAGAAATCTTATGAATCGCAAAAATACTGCTCGCTTTAAGAGGGGTTTGCTCGCTAAAAGCGAGTTACGTTCCCATTGACTGAGCATTGTATCAACCAAATCTTCCTAATTCCCTCGCAAAAGCCAGGTTCCCGTCAAATCAGGGGTCTTAATAAGCGAGTTCGACTGTACTAACTATTAAAAACGATATTGTTACATGCTGACGACTTACAACATTACAAATTGCCTATGAAAAAAGAAATAGTTCAGCAAACAGTATAAAACATTCCTTACTTTTTTAAAGCTACATTTTCTGCATTTTTTCTCAAAAGCATCACACACTCACATCCACACAATGTATGCTTTAAAAAAAACTTTACTAAACCAACAATTCTGGAACAGCTTTTGGTTTTCCTCAAATTATTTGAGCACGGTAAACATTTTTCAAAACCGTGCATAAATGCTCCGAATTTAGTAAAATATTTTAGATTATTATTTCGTCCCACGCTTTTAAAATGATAAAATAGAAATGGAAGTTTTTCATCTGGAAAAAATTGGAACTTGGAGGGAAAATCTATAATACCTACATAAGTAGTGGTCGTCAAATATTGATTCCGGTGAGGAAAGAAATTCGACAGATTTGATCAAGTGCTATATTTGAGAAGGAGAGCGAATCAAAAAAGATGAGTGAAAAGATTAGAGACTGCAGTGTTTGCGCTCTTCATTTTTAAAAGAAAAAGCGTGAAATATTGGTTTGAAATAAGAAAAATATGAAATTTATAATAAATTTATTTGTTCCTTAATTTAAAAACATCTTTGACTAAAACTGCAATCCCATAAAATATGTAAATTATCTAAATGTTTGTACATTGGACTATTTCTTTTTTAGACACACAATTTCAAAAAAAAAAAAAAAAGAACTCTCAAGCCCTATTTGTGAAGATTGATCTCGGCCTTGAGAACGATCAAGTTGAGTTGTCTCGTTTCTAGCCCCACCAGCAGTTATTCTTTCTTCGTCTCAAGGCCGAGATCAATCTGCACATCGGAAATTGTCTTTCAAAAATAATTTCTCTCACTTTTTTTTATATTTTTGACTGAAAAAATGATTTATTGTTATCCGAAACGCGTGGATGCAACTTTTTTGTGAATAACCTTATATTTCCCAATGTATAGGGTCAGCGCAAAAGAATTATTTCAATTTACGCATAAGTGTCTACAGTATTAATATATATGTCAGTGAAAAAGAAATTGGTGAATATCCACATTTTTTCACTTGAAATATCCAATTTTCCTCTCATCTCTTCGATAATCACTGACGAATGTCGACATTTACCAAGTTTCGATCTTTCACTGTAACATATACACTTATTTCGTGATGAGAAATTGTTTGGAACATTATTTTTAAAAGATACATTTGTGGTGTACGGTACTGGCTGACCACTGATGAAATGAAAAGATTAACATCCGGTTTGCAGGCAGAAATGGGCGCACCTATTAGTGTTCAGGGTTACCAGCTTTTGAAGGTGCGTGTAAACTTTTAAATTAATCAGAGTCACATTAACATGAGCAACATCATATTTTCACTTTCATATCTCATCTTTAGATAGATTCGTCGTAACTGGACGTTGGCCAATTGAATAGCAACCATGGGCAGACTAGAATGAAACTAATTTTAAGTGAGCGCGTACTTTTTATTTTGATATTTCGGCAGCTAATACCGGCGTTTAACAATTAAAACCGTTTATAGTTAAAATTTAGAAACTGAAGAGTAACATTTAGAAGTTGAAGTACAGAATCGCGACGCAATTAAAGCGCATATATCTATTACCTAGAATTAAGATAATCATTTTTCCTTTCCAGTTCGACATTATTATACCTAGAGATTAGAGATTACGCTTTGTAACTTTTCGTTGGAGGAGTTTGCAAACATTATTCAAAAATTCGCAGTTTAAAATGCCTTTCAAAACATCAAAAACACATAAATTGCTATTTTTTCCATTTTTTGTTCCGTCAATTTTAAAACTGGATTTTCTACACTCGGAGTGAAAAAAGTGACATAAGATTCGGCTGCTTACACCATATTTTGTGGGTTCACACCCTGCCATAGTCTGACCGTTGAATTTTCAAGCTGCATGACTCAAGAAAATCCACAGAATCTACGTCATGTGTTTATGTGGCATGTTAAAAGTCCCTTGGGTAATATTTTGAATACTTGCCTTGGAATAATCTCACAGCTTAAATGAAATCCTAGTTGAAGTTTTCATGTTAAGAGTTCAAGTTTCTACACCTGAAAAAACACCTGGCTACCAAATTATCAAATGGTGTCAGCCATACTACATCGATAGTTGTGCCACATGAAAGAATGAATGCCAGCCCCAGGGCTCTGGTTTTGAAATTAGTGGGGAGCATAGCGTGGTTCAAAAAACAAATGGAAAAATTAAAAATTAATTCGAATTTTGACACCTTGAATTCAAATTATGTTTTTCGCAATCACGAGCGTGTGTGTGTATGAATGCGCGTGTGTGTTTGTGTAGGCGCATGTGTGTGTGTGTTTGTGTAGGCCATGTGTGTGTGTTTGTGTAGGCGCATGTGCGTGTGTGTATGTGCGCATGTGTGTGTGTTGTGTATGCAGTGATGTGTGTTTACTCGCGTGTGTGTGTAGGCGTTAGTGTGTGTGTGTAGGCGTTCGTGTGTGTATGTAGGCATATGTGTTTGTGTCTGTGTGGAGGCATGAGTGTGTGTATGTGTGTGTGTAGGAGTGTGTGTTTGTGTCTGTGTGCAGGCATGAGTGTGTGTATGTGTGTGTGTGTATGCGTGTGTGCGTAGGATATGGAAGCAACCTGGACACGGTTTTCGCGAGAGGAGCAGCATCGTGAGGCCGGTCGACGGGACGATGGTGCTGGCAGAGGGTGCTGGTGGGAAAATAAAATGATAGGAATTCAAAACAGTCAAATGAGAACAACAAGCAATCCTGATTGCTCAAAAAAAAAAGTTTCCCCTAGATAACGGGACAATCCTCAATATTTTTAGACTTGTGGATAGTAATTTGCTGGAAGAATTTTAGCTTCCTATTTCAACTGAAAGAGGGTGCTCAATCCCCTCCCTCCAAACTTAATACGTATAGAGAGGGGGCATAAAAAAGTACATTGAACTGAAAAAAAACAATGCTTCATATTATAATATACACTAGTAATATGCATATACATTGCTATAAAATAATTGTTCACAAAAAAACAGCTGGGAAAATTAAATATTTCTAAACTTGTGGCATTTTCTATACTACGGCTAATGTTAAATTAAGGATTCATTGAGCACCCTCTTGGAGTAAGAAGCTAAAACTTTTTCCGCATAATACTATTAGTAAGTCTAAAAAAAATAAGGGGGTGTCCTGGACTCTAGCTGAAAAAAAGTTTTTTGAACCACCTTAGGGGAGCAACCTCACAACAACAGACAAACAGACAAACAAACGAAGTAACATCTTAAAATTATTATGCTTAGCAATAGTTTATTACATGGTATTCGTAAAGTTATATTTGACACGCAGAACAAATTAGTTAAACCAAAACAATGCTAAACTAGTAAAAGCATCATTAATCGAAAAATCTTTCGTAACTATTATACTGTCTAGTTTGTTTACCAACATAGTTAAAATCTATATTTAGAATATTAAAATGAGAAAGTAGTCATAACATAGCTAATTCTAAAACTGCAGGAACTTATAGTTTCTTGTGAGCACGTTTTATTTTAATGATAATCACGCATCATTTTTATTACGCGCTCGTACTTCTGTTCCCAAAATAAATTACTATCTCTTTGATAGTAGTAGGTATTATTAATTTTCCTGATGAAAGAGTGTGTTCCTTACACCCCTCCCAGATGATCATTTTTTTTTTTTTTTTTTTTTGATGAAAGAAAAAGTAAATAAATGACGTATAAACTTAAGAAAAATTATGCGATGAGTTTATTTTTCAATCGCAATTAGAAAAATACAAACGATGGAAATCTTTACTAATAATAAAGCTGAATGTCTGGATGTCTGTGATGTGCACAGCGCCTAGACCGTCTGGCCATTGTTTATGAAATTATCTTTATACTAATAATAAAGCTCAAAGTCTCTCTGTCAGGATGTCTGGATGTCTAGATGTCTGGATGTCTGTGACGCGCATAGCGCCTAGACCGTTCGGCCGATTTTCATGAAATTTGGCACAAAGTTAGTTTGTAGCATGGGGGTGTGCACCTCGAAGAGATTTTTCGAAAATTCGATGTGGTTCTTTTTTTATTCCAATTTTAAGAAAAAAAACTATCATAAATTACGAAATTATCATAATGTGGAACCGTAACATGGGCACAAGCCAATTTGCGAGATACGAAATTATCATAACGTGGAACTGTAACGTCGGTACAAGCCAATTGGCGAGAAAATTCACCATACATTACTTGTAAATATACGAGCAAACCAAAAGCCCTTTAATTTTTCTATTACGGGCGAAGCCGTGCGGGTGCCACTAGTTAATAATAAAGCTGAATGTCTGGATCTCTGTCTGGATGTCCGTGACATGCATAGCGCCTAGATCGTTCTTCCGAATTTTATGAAATTTAGCACAAAATTAGTTTGTAGCATGGTGGTGTTCACCTTGAAGTGACTTTCCGAAAATTCGATTTTATTCTTTTTCTATTCCAGTTTTTAAAACATTTTATCGAGCAAATGATCATAATATGGACGAGCAAATCACCATAACGTGGTCGAGCGAATTCTCATGTGTGATGAGCAAATATCGTAACATGGGAGAGCAAATTAACGTAGCAAATTGGCGAGAAATTCATCATCCAACATTTGTAAATATACAGGAGAACCAAATAAACTTCTAATTTTCGACAACGCGGGCAAAGCCGTGCGGGTACCTCTAGTAAACAATAAAAACAAAAATTATTTATTTATTTACTTATTCATTTATTTATTTACTAGAAAATCGCCCGTCAAGATGTGACGGATGAAAATTGCTTCAACATTTGAACGAAGCAATTGGATGTTTGGTAATATTTTGATAGTTGAAATTTTAACCATAACTCCAGTGAATGAACCCTAAACTCTAGTACATAGCGTTAATTGTTTTCATTTCTTCATTCCCCTGAAATGACAGTCTTACATGTAAAACAGTTAAGTGACCGGATCCAGTTCAGCCTTGTCACAATAAAGCCTTTCCCTGCATGTCAAACGTTACCGAAAACATATTATCGAATCATCATGGCGTAGCGCGAGTTTCATTGTTGGTGACGTCAGGAGCGTTACTCAATCATTGGCTATTATATATATGATGATTTTTGAACCAGAAAAAAAGGGATTTTTTAAAGACTGAAAGTTGAAAGTGTTTGTTAATATTTTTCAAAATTATTTTTTATATTTCTTTTCTTACGGTAAATATTATCTTTAAAATGACATAATTAGTTTTTGCTACTGATGCGTATTTGGGAAAGATGTTTTCACTCGAAGTATACTAAAGAAACTGCCACAATTTACGTTAAGTCCTCCATACCAAAATTCAGCATGAATTGCTAATTTTATCAAGTGTAAAAGAGTGTACATATTCTTGCAGAACACATGAGTGGTAAGTCCTTGCATGCATTAAAAACATTGGAAAACTTAAGGAATTCACTTTTTACCCACTCAAGTATGCTTAAAGTAGGAAAACTGAAAACTTCTTCATACATGCATAATCTCATACTCACACTCTAGACAAAGATTTTTTTAACACTATTTTACTCTCAGCTTCAATGAGCTCCCATCTGCATCCAGCTCGGTTATTCACTATTCCAGACCGATGAGTCCTAATAAGAACGAAACTGCAGTCTTTGGAAGTGATAACCGGGCTGACAAGTGTTATGGCTTGTACTATTTCAGTGGTTCATCAGTTCTTTTGAATCTACTTCCCCGTAAAAGTTACTAAACAAAAAGTAATGATAATCCTCATATATATAATAGCGAATGATTGAGTAACGCTCCTGACATTACCAACAATGAAAATCGTGCCACGCCATGATAAGTTGATAATACTTTTTGGTAACGTTTGACGTGCAGGGACACGCTTTATTTTGACAAGGCTGAACTCGATCTGAACTACTTTACTGGTAAGACGGTAATTTTGGGGTGATGAAGAAACGAAAAAGTGGTCAAAAATGAACGCTACCCACTGAAATTAAGGGTTAATCCCCTGGGGTTGGGGTTAAAATTTCCAACGATCAAAATATCACCAAACAGGCAATGGCTTCGTTCAAATGTAGAAGCAATGTTCACACGTCATACCTTGAAAGGCTGCTTTCTAGTAGCAAAATGAGAACGAAAGCTTGATGTCTCGTGAAAATATTTTTAAAAATAAAAACAAGGCAGAAAAACAAATCTACGAGTTTAATGCACATTTAAGTGTCAAGAGTTTAAAATAAAAGATAAAGAAAAGGGAAAAGGAGTCTTGGTTGGTCTGTGTTATTCTCTCCCTGAGTGGTTTTTGAGGGGATGAATCAAATTTGAAAAAATGCTTTGTTTGTGAGAAGTTGGTGATCACATTTCATTACAAGTTTTAATTTTTGATGTGAAAAATAAGTTTGCTCAATTTCCTAAAGTTAAAAAAAAAAGTTATCATCATAATTAGCGGAAAATTTTGAATCATATTTAAATTTCGAACCAACGGGTGGATTTACATCAAACACAAAAACTAATCATAAATCTTCTTTTTATTTGTTTTATTTATTATTTTTTTATATTTTTTATTTCAAATGGCTGAAAACTTGACAAATTGGCAAAATACTCCATAATTTTTTTATTAATTATTTTTTTAGTAGTTTCTATTTGAATAGATGTCATTATTTTATTATTTTACATTAAACGCTTTGATATATTGTTATGAATCATCATTTTTAAAATTATATATGATTTGAGAACTATTTACGCCAAAAAGCTATTCATTAATATATTTTTCAGTTTCATTTTGTCTTTACCTACTTAAAAAAAAAGTTTTTGTTTTTTTCTTTTTTTATTATGTAATTTTTTTTAGCAGTATCTTTCATTTACTGTTTCCATTGCCTTCTTTTCACGTACCAGATTAATTACTTTTGGATGATCGCTTGATGTATGTGTAATTTTGAAAGTATTACCATCTACAAATGTTTCTTTTTTTATGGCATTCAAAGTGAATAAAAAATCTGACGAAATGCGGAAATTTCTACAAATTTTAACTTTTAAAAGCGTAGAATGATCAACTATAAAGTGTGGAATTCAAAAAGAATTTAAAAAGTACGTTTAAACAAAATTTCAAGACCTTATGGCAAGCCTTGATAGCGATAGTTTTATCTTGTTCCAATTGAATTCATTGATTTTTCGTTTCTTATTTGGTTTGGATTCTTTTTTTTTTTTTTTTTTTACTCTGAGATTTTTACTTTCTTTTTTCGTTTTATGGAAAAAGAAATTCAAAAGATCGTACGAAAGATTGATATTAATTGCAATTTTTGAAAGAAGGCTAAACTTGTCTTCCTCGAGACATTTAGAAAATATTTTTATGCCCGTGTAGTTATAAAAAAAAAGTACCGTAAAGTAGTTTTAAAAGTTTTCGAACTTTGCGATTCTAAACTTTCAAATACGATTACTTTTAACTGCAACTACTTCGTAAGTTAAAGTAAAAACGACTTAGTCAGACAACCGAAGGGGTTTTTCGTCCTTACCTGAAATAGATAAATGATGATGATAAGTTTTTCATTGTTAGAATGTCCCAATTTCATTTGAAAAGAACAATTTTTCATCGATTAATAGAGTAGCATGACTGAAGACTAAATTCATTAAATTATCTAAAAAACTATTTTAATGAAACAGAGATTTGTTTCAATTTCAGTGCTACTATAAATTTTAAAATAATATGTAAATGAATACTCTAAAGGCACACAATTTTCTAAGCTTTAATTTCCTTAAGCCTTGCTTATTGTACAGCAAATTTCACCAGTATTGAGTAAATGCATGATGCATAAATAAATAAATGAATTTATTTATAAATGAATGAGCAAATAAATGAAAACAATGAATTGCTAAAATAAATGAATGAAAGTCAAAGTATTTGAATGAACGACTGAGAGAAAAAATAAAGACATAACTAAATGAAAGATCGAATCAATCGATAGATGAACGAATTGTTGAATAAATAAAAAAAATGAAAGAATAAATCAGCGAATGACTGAACGAACGGCTTAATGATTAAATGTGTGAATGATGGAAAGAATAAAAAAATTATTAAATAAATGACCTAATTAATCAGTAAATGAATGAGTTTTGAAATTCTGGTCAAATGCTATAAAAACCGTAAGCGCAAACAAGGAATACATTAGTTTTTACACCAAATATATATTCATAAAATTAATTCCTTCCGATTTTGCGTTATGAACAGATGATGGCATATTACCAACATTGTTAGGGGCCATTCATTAATTACGTAAAGATAATTTTGGCAATTTTGCCCTCCCCCTCCCTCTATGTAAGGGTACGTTAGATTTTTCAAACCCTCTCCCTTCTATTCTTACGTAAGATTCCATTTCGTTTTTCAAACTAATAAAATAACGAATCTTACATCACTGGAATCGTTATTAAATTCACTGTTATTAAATTAAACCTTTTGTGTGAAGAAATATTTACTGAAAAGTTGGAATCTAGACTGATTTTTTTTTTTTTTTCGAAATTTTTTTATATATGATGCAATAATACGTTTTTACCTTCCCGACGAAATGAAATTTGATCCCTGCCAAATCACAAGACCGCGTGGTTTCTGATATAAAATATCGACTTAAAAATATTACGTTTGAATGGGTTTGACCCCCCCCCCCCCCCCACCCCAAAAAAGTAAGTTTATATGCAAGATTTTTACAACTCTTGGGACCCTTACGTAATTAATGAATAGCCCCATATACGAGAAAGAAGTTTATATTCGCATCAGGACTAGCTTCTTGCTCACTGTAAATGTTGTTTTTCCACTGAATGACACCAAAGACAGGGAAGTCTCAGTTACGGAGGTTAAAGCGATTAAAAGAGCTTTTCCACTTTCGAATTTGAATTTTGATTGTTTTCATTTTATCGTGGCTTTTACTCAACTTTAATTATTTAGGACAAAATTCCTGAGAATTTTAATTTTCACATCTTCTTACACCAATTGGAGTATTTTATTTTTAAACCTAGTAATTCCTCACTATATAACAAAGAGTGATAACAACAAAAAAATATACTTTTGCTTGAAAATTAAATGAATCAATTAACCAACGTTTTGATGAACGAAAATTGCAAATTGCTGCAAACACGTGTTTTGGTGTTACAAAGCTTCATTTTTTTTTATACAGAAATGTATCATTTTTTGAGCAATCACGATTGCTTATTGCTTTTATTCGACTGTTTTGGCGTGCTAACATTTTATTTTCCCACCAGCACCCTGTGCAGCACCACCGTCGACCGACCTCACGATGCTGCTCCTCTAGCGAAAACCGTCTCCAGGTTGTGCCCATGTCCAACACTCACACGCATACATACACACACCTGCAAACACACATACATACACACACACACATGCCTGCACACAGACACAACACTCGCACACACACCTACACATACAGATGCACACACGCTCATGACTGCACACAGACACAAACACACACGTATACATACACACACACACCTGCATACACATGCGCACACTCATGCCTCCATACAGACATAAACACACACGCATACATACAAATTCCTATACACACACACACATACCCGCACACTCATGCCTGGGCACAAACACACCCCTACATACACACACACTCGTGATTGCGAAAAACATAATTTGAATTCAAGAAGTCAAAATTCAAATTAATTTATCTTTTTTTTATATATTTTAAACCTGGTTGCGCCATGCCGCTTCACTGGGATTGATTGAAACTCGGGGTTGTTCATGTAAATAAGACATACAAATGCATGGAAGCTTTCACACTATGGGGGGGGGGGGGCATAGGAAGGTCTATCCGCTTTGAGCGAACTACCCGCTTTGGGCCACACCTCCCCTACTTAGCAAATCTGCTGAAAAGCTATTCTCCTTCCTTAATCATGACTGACAATCATGTCAGTTACAAAATTGTTGCAAAACACGCAGTACTATCAGACTCTCAGAATGACTTTTATACGTTTTCTTGTCTTCAGTCTTAATCAGTTTAGTTACAAAAATTGACAAAATTGATAATAGAGTTTGTTCTGATTTACCCCATGTTACCATTTACCCCAACTGACACTACTTGTTGTCATTATTTCTTCTTTAGGATTTTTTTAACTATTCATTGAAAACTTGATATTTTCGTTTTGGTGGCACGTGAAATAGTTTAATTTCAAAAATGGCCACAAGTGGAAATAGAGTTTGTTTTGATTTACTCCATGTTTCCTTTTGCACCAACTAACCCTGCTTGTTTTCATTACTTCTTCTTTAAGCTTTTTTGTAACTCTTCGTTGAAAACTTGAGGCTTTCGTATTGGTGGCATGCCATATAATCTAATTTCCAAACCAACAGCTTTCACTTCGCTTTTAATCAAACAGAATATAATGAAAGATAATGACAAGGATTCATGAAATAAGTTCAGAATTTCAGAAATACACCGTCTTACGTACGTAAATGTGTGCATCTGGCTCGTCATTTCAAATCCGGAGGGGAGGGAGAAAAGGGTGCATCGAAAAACAGCAAAAATTTTATCGAAAAACAGCAAAAATCAACCCCACTTTATATATTTAAAAAAAAAAAAAAGTTTTTTAAGTCAGGGGGCAATTGACAGCCCTACTCCCATGACTTTGGAAAATAGTCCGAAATTGGAATTCTTTGTAATTTAGCTCTAAATAACGGCTTTAAATGGCGAGCCTGACGTTTACATGTCATTTCTTTAAATTGTAGCTTCATTATTTCTCAAATACATGCATATTCTATTAGTACTGACTAAAAAAGTAGTATTGCTGTATCATTTTTAATTTATTTACTGTTTTACCAATGTATTAATATTTAAGCAGCATTAACTGTTTCAGTTGTATCATAAAATGGGCTAATTTTATTTTTTTTAAAGATATTGTTTAGCGTCAGTTCCATTTCAGCCAATGTATTAAATTTCTACGATTTTTCACTTTTACCAAAAGAGCTCAAGAGTCATTTTTTTTTTTTTTTAATTCATCTTGCATTGAAATTTTTCAAAAAGTATTTATGTATATTTAAAACTGTATCCTATGAGATAGAAAACATTACATACAATTGATCAAATTTCATTGTCTCAGATAATATTCCTTTTACAAGAATAATAGATGTATTTCGAAAACTATTTCTTATCAAATTTTATTCCACCTCAAAAATTCAACAAATTATTGATTTAAAAGTGTTATTCAAATTAAGGCGTTCTGTTCCCGCTATAGCTTGCTCGGAAAATTAATTCCCGCTGCCATTTTCCAGATTACTTTCCCCACCAATTCTGCATCAAACAACAGAGATTACTGCATTTCAATTCCGCTAAGTGATTGCGCCCTACGCTGGAAATCAAATACAACAAATAAAGCAATGCTTATCTGGTAATATCGGGAACGAAGCGAAAATATCATAATGTCAACAATTGTTGCCACGATTACTTACTCTTCTATTCTAGAAATAAAATTTCGTACCAATTTTCAAGTGATATCTTCTGAGTTTAAGTTGATTCATCGTCTAGGAAAACTCTTTTGTGTACGTATTTTGCCCATTTTTTAAATTTAATTTTAATTTTATTAAATGGTGAAAATGGAAGAAAAAAAAACAAACCTGAATAACTGAGCTATATGACTAATTGGAGTACGATCTCTAAAGTGGATCCATTTTTCGGATGCAAATCTCGCCAAGCAATTTTCATTGGCAGCAACACAAAGTGTACATAAAAAAGGTTAATGTCAGTTTCAAAAATTCAATGTAGAAGGTTACCAGCGGAGACATATCGGTGGCGTCGGTTTTGTCACTTTCACCTTTATGCCTTCTTTCGGCAAAATAAATAAGTATACACTATCTGTTCTTGTTCTATCAATAGAAGGAAGAGGTGCCCTTGCATCAGATTTTAGACTTCTCACAGGACGACTATAACTGCCTTAATGAATAACTTACTAAAAATGTCAAACTTTAATAACTAATCTGTACTGAAATAGGGAAGTTGCACGCTATTAAATGTTCATATTTTGGCTATTGGATATTGTTAATTGACACTCAAAACTAAAAAATTCACCATCACCGAATTTTAAAACACCGTGGTTGATTTTTAATGCATTTTTAAAAATTCACGCGCAAAAGTGCGCTCTTCTGAAACGTCACGAGCCTACGTCACAGGGCGCGAATGGGCAGCCTTCCGCCGAAGATCCCTTGTTTTCGCTAGGGACATTTTGAGCGCGCTAATATTTTTATTTTTTAGAAATTCAATAATCCTTTTGAACACACTATGGAGACCGGATTCGTTAAAGCACAATCTGAATAATCTTCCTCATGTAACATCAATGATGATATTCGAATATTTCCGAGAGGATGAGATGTTTAATGCTCCAGAAATGCGAGGAGATAAGCCTTTTACGTTTCGTCTTCGAAGTCGAATGCGTGACCTTCGGCTTCTCCCCTATCGGGAGAGCGCATGACGTCACTTCCTATGCCATTGTACGTCACAAGCGCTTGAACTTTAAAAATTAATTAAAAAACAACTACTTATCGTATCGCAAAATTTTTTTCACCTATGATGTTCATACATGTTACTCTATCATATAAAAATAAAATTGAAAAATCGAAAACTTCCCTTTTGGTTTCCGTGGGGAAAATATACTGCTAAACCAGGGGGAAAATATCTGAGCCATTCTTAAAATTTTGCATATGGGCGCCCATGAACAGGCGGTTATCAGGAGGTGTGACCAGGTAGAAAAGTGACGAAATCACTCAGCATCCTATACATGACAGTCATTTCTTCAGGCACACCAGGCAAACGTGCTGATATACCAAGTATAAACGACCCTTTATTAACAAATCCTTTTTCTTTTTTAAATTTTACTGACAATTTTAAGATTTTTTGTTTTTTAAAAAGTCTTCTGTTTTGAGAACCACCCAAAAATGAGTCATAAAATCATCAGTTTCAATATTTTGTTTAAAAAAAAAATCGAATAACGCAACTGAATGGGGGAAAATTTTCGACCTGAATGTAGCGGCTAATTTGAGACGGAGGTATTACAGTAAAACCTGTCTACAACGATTTTTGGGACCTAAAAAAACATCGTAATAGACAGGTTATCGTTATAGACAGTTTGATTATTCATGCTGACATTTTGCTGGGGCAAAAACAAATCTTGTTATAGACAGGTTATCGCTATAGACAGTATCGTTATAGGCTTCATTGTATTAGATAAAGATAAACATTTTTTTTAATTACATAATAACACAAAGCAACTAAACAGCTTCTACATGATGAAATATCAAGCAGGAAATTATAGAAAATTTTACTCGAATCCAAAATTTTGATGACGTTGGAAGCATAATTCGCAATTAATTACTTCTGTTAAAGTACTGATTTAGCTTACTGGATTTGAAAGTTGAGATCTCAAATTTATAACCCTTGAAAATGGAGCTTAATGATTCCCTAATGAGTTTTCAGGGAGATTAAGGGAGTCGATGATGATTTACATCAAGTCAAAGCTCTTGTCAACTGAAACGTGTCGAAACTTGTAATTTTGTTTCGAGATTAAACTTCGATATGCTATCATTAATCTCTTAAAAATCCCTCACATAAAACGAGATTTAACTGAGATACGATATTGATAATCACTTAAAAATCCCTTAGATAAAGGGAATTTTGGATCAATGCGAAAGAAGAACTGCTGATGTTAAATGGTGAATTAATTGAGTGACTTAAGAATTAATTGCTTTGTATTTCATTTGCTGGGCTTTTCTCATTGGGTGCTTACAACTGGTTAGTAATGCAGCAGGTGAGTCCAAATTATACACTAAAAATGAACGATTTATTTCTTACTAGCGGTACCCGCACGGCTTTGCCCGTAGAAGAAAATTAAAATGTCATTTGGTTCGCCTATTTATTTATAAGTAATGGATGATGAATTTCTAGCCAATATATTATGTTAATTTGCTCGTCCATGTTATGGTAATTTACTCGTCCATGTTATGATAATTTGCTCGGTATTGCTGCAGAAGAATTAAATCCACCAATGGTGGCTTAAAATTGGGACAGAAAAAGAGCAAAATCGAATTTTGGAAAATCGTTTCTAGGTGCACACCCCCATGCTGCCAACTAATTCTGTGCCAAATTTCATTAAAATCGACCGAACGGTCTAGGCGCTATACGCGTCACAGAGATCCTGACAGAGAGAGATCCAGACAGACTTTCAGCTTTATTATTAGTAAAGATATTCTAATATTTCGTGCTGTTGAAGCCACATTTTTGCATCAATAGATTGATTTTGGTAAAACTGTTTCATGGAAAAAGAAATGTACCCTTAAAATCAAAGTAGGTATCTAATAAGTTAAATTGAAAACTGTTCACCTCAGCAAATAAAGCAGCTCGGTATTAAGAAATTTCAAAATTGCTCGTATTCGGAATACCGGTATTGCAATCACTAAATGCAATAGAAGCATAGAAAAGTTTTCCCCTTAAAATGATGTGCATTGTACAGTGTATGATAAGTAAAAGCCAAAGAGTTAAGTATGATATATGCTGAATATTCAAAAGCAGATGAGATGGTATTTTATCTCAATACAATTTGTATCAAAAAGGAAATCTTTTAGTTGGACTATAGTTTGTTTGAAAACTCTCGGAAAAAGAAGTAAAAAATAGGGTTAAAAAAGAAGGAAAAGAAGTCAGTCGCAAAGAATAGAAATGTTTCCAAACTTTTATATAAATCCTTGGATGCATTGACTGTAAATAGTGACAGGTACGAATGGATAAACATCATTAAAGACTGAAGAAATAATTAAAATGAGGGCACAGGAAAATAAATTATTCTCACCAGAAAACGACCATTGAAGATCGGTAAAAATTTTTAATGATTTTGAAAAATTTGTACCCTTAGTCTGAAAAATGGTGTGGCATTTGGATAATGAGGCAGTATTTCGTTTGTCTTAAATATTAGTGGGTTTTTTTAAAATCAAATCATATTTAGATTTATGCAGATATTTTGCATAATTAGAAACTTTGCTTACACGAAACCGTTCCTATTCCAATTAGTGTGAATTGGAGAAGCTCTGTAACATAAACTGCGATTTGACATGAATATTTATTGTATACCGCTACCCTTTTTTGTTGTTGACTATTTATAAGAAGTTTTCTTTCTTTTTTTTGGGGGGAGGGGGGTTGTTGTTATTTTAGCTTTTGTTAGAAGTTCAATTCGTTTCGTTTTACTGATTTTCATTGAATGGTATGTTTGTGTTTTAATCATGAAGGGTTTCTTCTTTCAGCTATTTTTAATGAATTTAATGTTTCTTATTTATTATTCAACTTTACTTGACATCCAGTTAGTCCTCGAAGCATCAGTCCAAATTTTAAGGATGACATCAAAATTTTGTCTGACGTTGTTCTCATTCAACAGGTGGATGTGTCTTCTGTGGGAACTTTTACGATTGGAGAGTTCCACAACTTCATCTACATACCGTAAACGCGGGCTACTTTGGCTCTTTGATCCTTCTTTGGCCCAAATTGAAAAAAAAAAAAACAACCTTCTCTGTAAACCTTCAGGAAGAAATTTTCAAACTAATTTCGACAGAATCCATCAGAGAGCAGCCTCAAGGGCTCAGTAATTACTTAGTAGTCTTCTAGTTCTCCACAAGGAGCATCACTACTGGTTTTGTGTTCCTTATGTTAACATGTCTCTTTATAACCGCTGACTTTTACCTGTAGAAGCAGTTCTATAGCAGCGAGATGTTTGTTAAGTACCTATTTAGAACACTATTCGATACTTTATGTAGTAGCACAGTTTTTCATCTGATTTTTGTTAAAGCTTTTATTTAAAAATTTTTTACAATTACAACATATCTCCTAGCCTAAAAATTACGACCTACTTTGGCCCAGCATAAAACTTGAAAAAATCCGTCTGAGAGATTTGGAATATAGAAGAATTGCTAAAAAAAAAAGACTCCAAACAGGAAAAACACAAGAAAAAACCATGAATTTTCAGCAGCGGATCAAGAGAGCGATTATAGACTCAAATTCTCAGGGCTGAGTTACATGGATTTTGTTATGGCAGATGAAGGGGAACTAAAAGTTGCTGCAGGTTTAGAAAACGTTGACCCAGTTGCACATACTATTTACAAATTTTGTTAAATGTTAAATTTGTTGGAAAATTAACGGAATTTTATTATTCTGGAATGAGCGCGGGTTTTCAGGTATAACTGTTCATGCGAGAGAAGAAGGAGCTAATGTTCATAGCATGGAACACGCCAAAAAATTTTGGAAGTAACCGACATTTTAGGGTCCTTGTCCTTTGTTTTATGAATGGTATTACCTTAGCAAAATTGTTCAACCTCCAAAACTGTTGAAAAGATGACTGTTCTCCGTCGGTAATGTCTGAGACAATAACTAGATATGCAACTTGTCAGCAAAAAAAGAAAAAGACAAAAAATACAAAAAATTAATTTGAATTTTGTCATCTTGAATTCAAATTATGTTTTTCGCAATCACGAGTGTGTGTGTATATGTAAGCGTGTGTGTTTGCGTGTGGGGGGTATGTGTGTGTGTGTGTAGGCATGTGTGTTTGTGTCTGTGTGCAGGCATGAGTGTGTGGGTAGATGTGTGTAGGTGTGTGTGGGGGGTATGTGTATGTGTGTGTAGGCATATGTGTTTGTGTCTGTGTGCAGGCATGAGTGTGTGGGTAGTTGTAGGTGTGTGTGTGTGTATGTGTTTGTGTGTAGGTGTACGTATGTGTGTGTAGGTGTATATATGTATGTGTGTGTAGGTGCGTGTATGTATGTGTGTAAGTGTAGGATATTGACGAAACCTGGAGACAGTTTTCGCTAGAGGTGCAGCATCGTGAGGGCCCGGTCGACGGTGATGCTGCGGAGGGTGCTGGTGGAAAAATCAAAGGAACGTCAAAAACAGACAAATGAAAGCAATAATCAATCGTGATTGCTCAAAAAAAAGCATTTTTCTTTACAATGAACTGTTTTTCCTGTGAACACACGTCTTTCTTTGGCTCTAGTTAGTTCTACAATGACTTTAAATAGGAAAAACCACATTGGGCCAAAGTAACCCAAACGTAAGGGTAACATTGACCCAAATTACAAACAACTAAAAATGGTAATACTATTTTGAAACAAAGTGATCAGTATTTAAAAATTAAATTAAGAGAACTCTAGATGTGTTAAACAGTTTTCGACATTTTGGAAAGATGAATAGTTACAAAATTATTGAGAATAACATGAGAAAAGCTACAAAATGTAGGTCAAGGTAGCCCGGGATTACATTACCACGAAAATCAGGAACATTTCCATGAGTTGCCCGGCTGAATACTTGTAGCATGTACCATAACAAATGTTTTTTCCCTCCTAGCAGCATTAGTAATGCAAGGATTTGATCTCGAAACCTTTAAAACTTGGGTAGAGTGTATTACTTGTAAAGCCACGACACAGACGCATATATTAGCCTTCCATTATACGTTCCACAGTACAGGATCCTTATTTCTCAAGACAGACATCTTTTGCACAGGAAACGTTTTGATAACTCATTTCATTACACAACTATGAAATGTGTATACTGTATTAATGAAGTATCACACCATTAGTAAATCTCATAAATAAGCAACTTATTCAAAAAAGCTTCACTTTTTTTTTTTTTTTTTTTTTTTTTTTTTTTTTTTTTTTTTTTTTTTTTGAGGCGTAAACCTCGTCCGGTGCAAAAGAGAACATTTCACAATATTTTACTTCTGTACTTGATTGAACTTGTTTCAAAATTGCTCTTTTGTTCTAGTTGGAGTAGTGAAAATCCCAGTTCCGTTGCAAACAATGAGTGACATTTTGGGTGCGATTGAGCGATGTTTTTCTCAAAAAAGTCTTCAAACACCATTTTAATCTGTACCACATCCCACTGCGTCATAAAGTGTATCGAAAAAAAGTTGTAAAGGGAGGAGGTATATGATAACCACCACACACATATCCTCTAAAGAAGAAGGATAATTTCATTGGAGTTTAAACATCAATAAAAAATAATTTTCAAGAAAAACCTTATGTTGCTTGCTGCTTATAACTTCGTCAAACTATTGTAGTAAAACAGGTCCAAGGATCTGAACCTTTACCCTTTTCTTCCGAGACAAATTTAGTACTAAGAAGTTGACCTAAAATGTTTTTCTTCTGTAGCTCGAATTTTACGGAGCTCTCTTGGGAGTTTCTGAGAAATGGTAAGAAATAATTGAATCAGATTTAACTTAATACAGTGAAATAAAATAAACTTAAGACTAAATCGATGACGGGTAACGTCATCGATTTAGTCTTAAGTTTATTTTATGACGTTAAGTTTATATTATGACGTTACCCGTCATCGATTGAGTGTTTATACGTGGGATTACGTAAAGGGTTTACGAAAGATGTTAGAAAAGAAATAATTTCTGACATTGTCGGAAATTTCTATTAAAAATTAAGTAAAATGAAGATTTGTGTTTTAAATTTCATAGAACTTTAAAAAAATATATTCTAAACTTGTATTCACCACCTAACGAAGTTTTTATTTTGAAACTAATTATTAAATTTTAAGCAATTTCTATTGCATGAAAATTGCAACTTAAGTTCCCATTCAAAAATCTGTATAATTTAAATGTGCGCACATCTGTCTGTTTGTCTGTAATCCTATCTCTTTCGGATTGTGAATGTCTCCAAAGCCAAGGCAGGTACCGTTAAAAACAGGACCGACAGGGGAAGCCAGTCTGCCTCGTCTTGTAACTTGTTTACGTGCCGGAGGTATTAATCAAGCGTTGTATTGTCCATTTTCCACGAGAAGGCACTTGACTCCGCCTTCGTCACGTGGTATCCGATGATTCTATTTCACTGTTTTGGCAGAAGGTATATTCGGATCAGAGCATTTTGTTGTAAAAGCAGCAGTTTTAAAATGCAAGAATAACTAAAATGACCACAAACAAGTGTAGCAAGTGATGTAAAAGACACTAGGACACTATTGCACATTAAAAGGCACGCCCAAGATAAGGCTGTCTCCTTTAGAAGCGCGTGGATTGCTTACCGATCACCCCCACTTAAAATGGAACTCTGCGTTCGAGGAAGCGTGGCGAAGTGCCTTCTCGTGAAAAACAAACAATACCTGTAAAAGCAAAAATCGTCATTCGGGTTGGCGCCAAATTTAGCGGGAAATTCACAGTTCTGTTGCCATAACGCCCAATAGTACGGGCAAAACGTTCCGTTGTTTGATGGTAGAGCGTACTGGCAGACGTCCCAACTAATCTGGCTGGAAACCAACATTACTTAAATGAAATAGATTTAGCTTTGGAAGAAATCTTGAAGAACTATTTAGTTTCATTAGTTTTCTGACAGTTTCAACTAACATAAGTGCTTTGAAAGTGTTAGCACAAGTAATTAAATTTTTTTGTTACTAAAACGAGGGTTTAAGTTTCAAAAATGGGTGCCAAAACAAAAGTTAATGTTACTGGTTTTACACATATGTGTAGCATGTATATGTAATGGAGTCGATGCGGGTAGGATGACCAAAAACGAGATTGTTTGGAATCTTCCTAAATATGTCGAAAATTTTTTAGTCCAGCTGTGTTTCTGTATTCCCTGACATTCCTATAATTTGTTAATAATTTTTGAAATTAGTTATTATGTTACTAATTTCAGTGTTAATGATTCTGTAATGTTTTCTTTTTAATAATTCATTAATATTGTTTGAAATGAGTACTTGAAACGGTAGTTTTCAAAAATGTCTCTACTTATAGAGCACAGTGGTAAATACAGTGGACATTTTCTCCCATCTGATGACCCTAAAAAGGCCACTTCGCAAATGATTTTTTTCTTTTATTTTTTTAAATTATTGAACAAAATAACACAAAAATACAATGTTTCATGGAAACTAAGAACTTATCTGGATTCCAGTACATGTTGTATATGACTTTAAAGTTTTCCCTCTAGGTCAAAAAAGAAGTCTTTGGGTGGTAACTTCGCGTTACTCTCCCTTGCACAGTTCTCCGTGGAAAAATCCAATAACTTTGTTTGTTCAATACTGACAAGTATACGGCGAAGAAAAGCTTTTGAAAACATTTTTTAACTGATGACTTCATTCAAAGAAATCTTCAAAAACTGTATTTTTTTAAAATGAAGAAAAAAAATCTATATCCACAGTTCCTACTTTTCTTCAACTTTGACACTATAACTTGTTATTTCTGTTAACAAAAATATTAATGATCGCAATTATTCATTTTTGTTGTTAGCAGCGATTAAAAATCTTGTCATACCTTAGACACAGTAAGAGTAATAAAATCTCATAAAAATACAGTTAAAGCGAGTCGAAAGGCTAACAATTCAACCTTTTGTTTCTTTTAGCAATCAGCATTAGGAATTCAAGCGAGCACTGTAAAAAAAACCCAAAAAGATAGCTTTAACAAAGGGCATTAAGTGCTAAAAGAAATTCAGCAAAAAAAAAACAATCTAAAAAAGGATGGCTTTAACAACGAACAAAGAAGAAGTCTTCTACACAGACTCATTTGAAAGAGAAATAACAATTTATTCTTCTATGCCATCACTTCCGCGACTAATGTAATTAGCAGCAGAGTTTGAGAATCGCAAATTAAACAGTCATCAACCTCTAATTCAATTTGTCCCCCAAAACAGTTGGAAAGTGGTATTTTGCATTAATTTAACGTGACAGATTTTTAATTTCGTTTGTCTGGTACTCCTGTTATTTCTTACAAACGGTTGTTGCAATTACATCCTTTTCAACAGTTATGAAAATCACACCATCCGATATAATTGCATTCTGAGTATTCATTAAAAGACCAGCATCTAATCGAAACTCTCTTATTGCATTCACTAATTTATGCATTACATTCATTCACGCAATTGGAATTCTAATGAGCGATTAAATACATTTTTGCTTAATATTTCGGAATTTCTTATCACTGGAGATGCTTGCCTATAATTGCATTCCAATTTACGCTTAGCGAATTCTAGGGAAAGAAAGATTTTATGTGATCATATACTCATTTGCATGCAAAAGATTTTCTTTCAAAATTGTGTGGGTAAAATAGAGATTTAATTACTTTTTATTTACTTTATATGATCAGAAGAGGTTTAAAAATCTAATCTGAACTTTTTTTTATTTTTCAAATTACAAATTAATGCTCAACTTACTCAATTCCAACATTTTAAGGATACAGCAAAAATGGTTTGGTGCCATACTGTACCGCCAAATATTACTTTTCAGTCCTAGGTACCTAACCAATGTGCATGGTAAAACATTAAAAACATTAAGAAGCTGCAAATGGGGTTGTTTACTTTAGTCCAAAAAGCTACTTTTAATCATTAAAATTGATAGGACAAGCAAAAAAAAGAAAGAAAAAAAGAAAAAAAGAAAGAAAGAAAGGAAAAAGAAAAAGAAAAGCAAAGCTTGGAGCCAGAAAAAAACATTTATTTTTCCAACAGTTTTTTTGTTTCATATCCTATTTTAGAAATAAGGCGTGTTTTTTTTTTTTTTTTTTTTTTTTTTTTTTTTTTTTTTTTTTAATGGCGTTACAAGTGACGTACTTTGGCGGGCTACTCCATTGTCGCGCTGAATGTTTGCGCTTTGCCGTCAACCGCGTTGCCAGTACATGAGGATAAAGAAGAGAATTAAATATTCCGCTCTGCGCTGGTGGCGTCAGTGAATGGCATTTCATCATTTTTGATGTCATCAGCAGAAGCGTAAAAATTGAAATTGTATCTACGCACCGATTAAGTATTTGTTTAAAATATTAAACTTTGTCTAGTCATTTAAAATATGGTTGAATCTCGTGTTTTTAAGCATGCTCTTTCAGAAAAAAGGCTGTTAAAATTTCGGAAGAGCAACCCAATTGTAATAATCCGCCAAATTGAAAAATAATGGTTACCTTAACATTTTATTTAAGGGGTTTAATGTCGTCTCTAAGTAATTTCATTTACTTCTCCTTCATTGTAACTTTATGATTCCTTGTACAGAAACTATAGTGGGGAATTGTTGCCAGTTCTTATGACAAAACAGCCCCACCTTTTCTTTGTTGCGCTAAATTAGAGAAGAAAAGGTCGCCAATAACGCAACAATGTGAATGTCGATGCTATTGATTTTCGCATCACTCTTGCTTCGAAATAGACTTGGGAAATTTAGTATTCTCTTTTGAAATTTCGTCAAGGAACTTTCTAGATGCTCATTTATTTGAAAAGGAACGATTTAGTTTGTGCGAAATATCTTGCCGAAAAGAATAAAATGTTGCATGATTGTGAGGAGAAAAAAATCTTATTGTATTTCCCCTAGTTTGAATAACTGACACATTGAGTCTTTTCAAAGTTAATTTTATTAAATAACGATTTCAATTCTAGCCGTTTACATGCTTTCTCTTTTCGTACATTAGTGAGTGATTTTTAGAAGCAATGTTGTTTCAAAAGACTACATATTAAGTCTTTCAAATTCTTCTTAAAACCTTCAATAGAAAAGTTCTTTTAAAGAACAGCGTAGCAGATATGGCGTAATTTTGTATGCCAAAGTTTCAAAATGGTTACTTTTCAAAGTCCTAAAAGTTTTTGATAAGACTAAATTTTTTGCACCAAAAAAATAAGATGAATTTCCGATGGAATTGAACAAATAATACAAGCTTGTGTGATTATTTTTCAAACGAGCTGATGTGTGCATCACATGACTTCCTTTTACTCCAGTTTAATGTAATTTCCCCATTACTAGCAATTTTAATGTGATTCAATAGTTTACTCTCTAAATATCACCAACAGTGGCCAAATTGAAACAAATTTTTTTAAAAAATCGCCAAATTTGTCGTCAAGTTGGCGACAAGACTTGGCGACCAAAAGACTGGCGATATATCGCATAAAGCCCGCCAAATAATAACACTACTTGAGTTTACATCGAAATTAATGATTTCCCCCAAAAAAGGGCAAAAGAACCCTTAGAAACACCCGAATGCAACCAAAAAGGAGGTGCACAACTAGATCCCAATAGGAGTCTACGTACCAAATTTCAACTTTCTAGGGCTTACCGTTGTTGAGTTATGTGACATACACACGCACATACGCACATACATACGTACATACAGACGTCACGAGAAAATTCATTATAATTAACTCGGGAATCGTCATTATGGATATTTCGTGTGTCTATATGTTCTTAGGCACTTATTTACGTGTGGTCGAGTCGAAAAAAAACTCAATATTCTTTCGGGGGTGTTTAAAATGGAAATTAAGGTAGATTTTTGAGTGAAATTTTTTTCACGAGTACAATACTTCCTTTTTTGTAAGAGAAAGTAAAAATTGATCAAAAAATAATGATGAATTTCTGATGAAATTGAACAAATAATAAAAGCTTGTATGATTATTTTTGCAGAAGTTATTCAATGAATGAAAAAAAAGCAAAATGCAGAGGTCGATTTTCAAAACCAGTAGAGACATCATCCATGCAAAAATGTTTTTAGTAGGGTAGGTTCCAAAGAATGAATTTCAATGACCATGCCGCAATAGATCACGTAACTCGCACTTACCAATCACAAAGACAAGAGATTTGAGCGATTTGAGACAAACGTCCTGACGCGAGCAAAGTGAAGGAAACAACCAAGTTTGATTGCTCTAAAATAAGTAAAATTAATTATTACCAAGCAAAATAAATATTTCTGCTAAAATGTAAAAATGAAAACGAAATGTTTGTACCTGAATAGTCATATGTATTACAATGAATATATATTTAAAGAATCATTTTTACAGCTTTTTCTTTTTCATAAAGATATAAAGCGCGTTAAATTAATCTCTAATTTTCGTCAATCTTAAGTCTCGAAAAACGCTCTTTGCTTTTCATTCACAACCATTTTATATTTCTGAAAAAAACTCGAAATGTATTTAGAATTCTGCTACTTTATCAATGTTTTCTGGGCTAAGAAGCAACTTTAATTGTTTTTATCTTTGTAGGTAAGAAGATTTAAATTTTTTCCGTAGGTGCTAACGTTACTTTTTCAGTTGAAAAAAAAAAAACTCCCCCCCCCCTCCCATAATATACAAACCACATTTTTATTTATGTTCATGCTCTACGTTGTAGCATCTGACTTAGAATATTCGGAAAAAGTGCATCTGTTATTTAAGGCATATAGGATTAAAATTTTCCCGTGGAGCGTTAAATCAAGTTTTTCTTTCTATTTCTTTTAACTGTTCGACTCTAAATGTAAAATTGTTCTTGTAAAAAAATGAAGCATGAGAATGAAATACTTTGGCTGAAATTTTTCGAATGATAACTTGTTTTGTTCGAATCGGATTATGCTTTTAAAAGTTATTTAGAGAACACAAACTGACAGGCCCATCATTTCAAAATTATTAAGAGGACAGGACAAAATATTTTGTCGTCCGACGTAATATACTATGTACATATTCATGACATATTATGTTGATAAAAAGATTGCATATGCATGTATATCAATCACTAAAAGTCAAGAGAGGGGTAATAGTCTTTCTAACCCCAATTATTCCATTCTTCACTCCAGGGTACCGCGTTCTTACCCCTATTTGTGGTTTAACCAGTTGGATGGGATCCTAAAGACAGCTCTGATTTTTTGATCCAGACCAGAAACCGAGCAATCCTTTGTCCAGCACCCCCCAGAGGTATCGTTTCACTTGGAGGACTTAGTGACCACGAGCATATTCAACGTCCCCCAGTCACTATTAATGAAGAAGGGGGCTTTTTGACCGGCTAGATAGAACCCGCGACCCTCCGGTCATAAGTCCGACGCACTACCGATCAAGCCACCACGATCCTTTTCTAACCCCCACTAAGTAACAACTGACAGACAGATTTACAGACAAACCGACACATATTTCCACATTTCATGAGCATATTTTCAAAAGCGTTTTAATGTAAAATATTTCTTCAGTTATTTGATTTTTTGATTTTTACGATACTTATGCATACTTCAAGCTTTCATTTATGATTTTATTTAAAGGAAAAGTGAATTCAATGGATTTTGAATTTGTGTCTAGAACACGTTAAACGAACATCCTGAACATTTATTTTCTTCAATATTCATTGCACCTTTCTAAAACTTTATACGATTATTAAATATGACATAAATAAAACATTTTACTAGTTATATATTGAAAAAATAATTTTCTATAAATTTTTTTTAAATAAAAAAAGCGATATTTTTAGCAAAAAAACTACCGTTTCCTCAACATTTCCAGTACATTCACTTTTTCATAATTTTAAAAAATTTTGCGTCTATCTCTTCGTTAGATACCAGAGAGTAATATGACTTTCTAATTTGGAAATTATTACCTAAAAACAGGTTTTATGGGTAAATGTTTGAAAAATTCCCGAAATACGTATTAATAAGTTTAAATGATTATTATTTCAACACCACATACTGCATGTACATTAACTTTGCGAGGTTTATATCACAGCAATATGTTCAATCACCATTTTTGCAAAGTTTCAAATCTTTTAAAGTGAATACTTTTTTCGCTAGAGCTTTTGGCGTAAATAAACACTTTGAAAACTTGGTCATGAGAAAATCAGAAAGAAAAAGTAGATTTCAGTTACAAGCAGTGCATTTGAGTTAAGTAAATTGCTTCTAGTTTTCTCAATAATTCATCGATTTAAAAAACAATTACGGATTCGGAAAGAAGAGGGCTCTTTAAATTTCGTAAAGTTTCAAAATCGATTCTCTGGGAAAATGAGGGTGTTCGCCTATCTTAAAACGCACTACATGTTTTCTTAAAAACATGCAAAGCGCCCTAACGGCCTACATTGTTTTCCATTAATTTATAAAGTATAATGATGCGCTGAATAGAGCTCCGACGTCTTGTCTGAAATTAATACCTGCAAAATTTCATCATGAATTCCTTAAGCCACATGACCTTCCTAGAGAAATATTCTTCTGGAATGCAAATCACTTGCATGTCCACTTATACGAAAGTTGTTCAACATCGATTCCTCCTTGTTGCGCATGCAAATTTGAGCGGCAAACTCCATTGCATGAAATATGAGAAAGTGGACATTTGTAGGAGGCAATCTATGCATTATTAAAAGCTCTTGCATCATCAACTGATATAAATTCCGATGATGACAGAAGTAAATATTCTATGAACAAATAATAGGATTTCAATTTTGAATATTTTCGTATATACCGGTAGTTATCAAAATAATGGAAACACCTGTGAATAAAAGTGACATTTTTGAATGTGTTTCGTATGTAATAAAGAATAAAACTAGATATAGGTTTTTTTATCAATAGTAATGTACATATTTCCTTAGTATATGGTGGATTAACTGAAGTTCTGGACGTCTTGGATTTTTTTCAAGCGCGTGAAATATCGGACCTCTCAAATTTTAAAAAGAGGTCAAATTGCTGGAGCGCGTCTAGCTGAAGCAAGTGTAACTGAAGCATCACAACTTTTTGGTGTTTCTAGAGGTACAGTATCTAAAGTCATGACAGCATACACGCAGCGCGGTAAGACAGGCTCGGCAAAGCAAAATAGTGGGCGGAAAGAGAAGCTCAGTGAAAGAGACCGACGGATATTGAAGCGGATTGTAATGTCTAAAAAGCGAACAATATCAGCAAAAATGACCAGAGAACTCAATCACCATCTGGATTCACCAGTGAGAGTGATTAGAGTCAGAAGGCACCTTTATCACCAGAACATTTATGGCAGAGTAGCAATTCCCAACTCACTTATCACAGAGTGTTTCCAAAGAATATATGGTGTTTCCATTATTTTGATAACTACCTATACATAAAAGCCAAT